>NC_069501.1:554613806-554913806 GCF_027579735.1 Bombina bombina | reverse complement strand
TTTAGAGGAATTAGTGCCCGGTTTTTAATAATCCTATTAAAAACAAGGGCACTTTAATTCATCAAAATTGACATTTCACTTGTTTTCTTCTAAAACTTACCTTTTAATCCTGAGAGCCGCTCCAGCGATTTCTACCGGCCCTCTGAAACCTCTACTTACGTCAGAAATGACGGATCCGGCTTTCTCCAATCACGGCTTTCCCCCCAGGGGATCATGGCCTGAGGTAACGCTGTGATTGGAGGAAGCCGGATTCGTCATTTTGGAACCGCGAAGAGGGCTTGCGGCGGGCGGAGGAATCCTGGAGGCTAGCCCGTCTGGTCCGATCACACGGAAGAGCTACTGTATCTCTAATTGCTGAAAAAATGCTGGCAAGATAGAACGGTGCCAGGACACAGTGCATCACAGTTTGCCAGTTAGAATGCCCATATTGACCCCTGTCCACCACCGAAAGCGCCTTCAATAGGGACGTGGGCGTCAGAACTGGACCATGGAACAATGGAAGAAGGCTGTCTGGTCTGATGAATCATGTTTTCTTTTAGATAATGTGGATGGCCAGGCCCATGTGCATAGTTTTCGTGGGGAAGAGGTGGCATCAGGATGCACTATGGGAAGACGGCAGCCCGGCGAAGGCAATGTTCTGCTGGGAATCCTTGGGCCCTGACATACATCTGGATGTTTATTTGACACGTATCACCTACCTAGAGATTGTTGCAGACCACATAAACCCATTCATGGCAATGGTGTTCCCTTATGGCAGTGGCCTCTTTCAGCAGGATAATGCCACACTGAAAAAATGTTTAGGAATGGTTTAAGAAACATGACAAAGAGTTCAAGGTGTTGCCTTGGCCTCCAAGTTCCCAGATCACAATCTGATTTTAACATCTATAGGATGTGCTGGAACAACAAATCTGATTCATAGAGGCCCCACCTCACAACTTGCAGGACTTAAAGGATCTGCTGCTAATATGTTGGTGCCAGATACCACAGGACATGTACAGAGTTCTTGTAGAGTTCATGCCTCAAAGATCAGAGCTGTTTTGGCAGCACAAGGGGGACCTATACGATATTAAGCAGTTGGTTTTAATGTTGTGGCTGATTAGTGTACAACCCACCTAGCCAATTGGGGAAACACATAAGCACCTAGAAACACTCTCAAAAGTTACTTAGGCTAGCAATGATTCTCATGTGTAGGATTTTATGTTTTGGGGTTGCCAAGTAGCAGTTTAAAAAAGAGCATGTAGAGTACTACAATTAAAACCTTCATATAGCATATGTTTCAAATGTGATGGTACTTTCTGATATTCTAAGAATTCTTAAAGTGCCATAAAACATGTTGAGATCTGTCCATATTCTAAAAGGGCTAATTAAGTAAAAAATAGTTTGCATAAAAATTGCTGGCAAGTATTTTAAAATTATCAAAAATAAGCAAAATTACTTACATAGCTGTGCTTTCTGGAGTAGACTGACCCCCCCCCCCCCACACACACACACAGGCATTGTATTTTAACTAAGTTCACAGCAGCTTATTTGCTTCTATGCACGCTCCAGCAGATAGTTAGTGTTAAAGGGACACTGTACACAAAAATTTTCTTTCGTGATTCAGATTGAGCATGACATTTTAAGCAACTTTCTAATTTACTCCTATTATCAAATTTTCTTCTTTCTCTTAGTATCTTTATTTGAAATGCAAGAATGTAAGTTTAGATGCCGGCCCATTTTTGGTGAACAACCTGGTTTGTCCTTGCTGATTGGTGGATAAATTCATCCACCAATAAAAAAAGTGCTGTCCAGAGTACTGAAACAAAAAAAAGCTTAGATGCCTTCTTTTTCAAATAATGATAGCAAGAGAACAAAGAAAAATTGATAATAGGAGTAAATTAGAAAGTTGCTTAAAATTGCATGCTCTTTCTGAATTACAATTTAAAGGGACACTCAATCAAAAATAAACTTTCATTATTCAGATAGAGCATGCAATTTTAAACAACTTTCCAATTTACTTCCATTAACAAAATGTGCACAGTCTTTTTATATTTAAACATTTTGAATCACCAGCTCCTACTGAGCATGTGCAAGAATAAGCGTTAATGCATTTGTGAATGGCTGATTGCTGTCACATGGTACGCGTATACATTTGTGATTGGCTGATTTCTGTCACATGGTACAGTGGGAGTGGAAAAAAACATAACTTTGAAAATTGTCAGAAAAAAATCTACTCATTTGATGTTCAGACTTAGTGCTATTGCATTGTCTTGTTATCTTGCATTTGTTGATTATGCAAATCTACTGTGTTGACTGGTCCTTTAAAGTATTGTATTTTACCAAAGCAAAGGTGGATATATATGCAGCCATAAAAAGAATTTTGTGGGCGAAGTTTAGAACTGTACAATTCGGAAACTTAACATAAAGTGTTAATGCACTGCAGTATAAATTTGCAGGTAAAGTAATTAAAGTACATATTATATTTTGTCTCTATCCCGACTTTTTTTTATGTCCCTTTAAGGTATAGAGATTAGGGCTGCAACTAACGATTATTTTCATAATCGATTAATCGGCTGACTATTTTTCGATTAATCGACTAATCGTATATAAAAAAAAAATGTTTTCCCTATATTTAAAATACATTCCACATACTGAGTGTTGTTACAAATATAAACTTCAGACTAAAACTTTACATTAACACAACCATTTGTCCAATTTTTAAACAGCAGAACAACTTTTTATAATTAAGCAAAATAACACCACAAACTGTTTTAAAAGAAGTAGAAAGAGGTAGACTATCATATCCCACCTTTCTGAAACTTTGCATTGAAATACAAAAATGTCAACATGACCACATGCTGGCTGAGGCTGGCTCTAATTTTGCAAGCTATTTTGCCAGCACCAGATAAGAGGCCCTCATGGTGTTGAGGTGCCTGAGATGCATAAGTAGGGTTTTTGCCAATTTCACCAAGGTGGGATATTTATCTTTATCTCTTCCCCAATGCAAGGGGCCTCTTAACAAAGTAAGCCTGGACTTCATTCTAACATAAAAATATCTTGAATATCTATATTCACTGGTAAAAAAAAAGACAGCTATAAGTTTAGGGGAAAAATATCTAGTCCGCTCTTAAAATAACAGATATATACTTATAGGTGTTTAATCTGGTACATATTACAATAAAAAAAAAAAAAAACAAAGTAAAAAGTAAAAAGCGCTAAGTACTATTTATAGATAACAGGACAAAGCCTTACACATTTATCTATACAGTACATATAATCAGCAATACCAAGAGATCCACTAATAATTGTGCAAACAGATAATAGTGCACATCAATTCAAATAACAACTCCCACCAATCTAGGGATAGGTGTAAATAACAAGCTCAGCACTGAATCACCTGATTTTAATATAAACAATCAAAATGACTCCTATTTTATTTCTTGGTTGCACAAAAGCCAGGAGTAGTTGTAAACTTATACTGTCCTGAAAAAGTGAAAAGTAGACGTCCTGTAGGCTAAGGGCATAACCATAAAACACAATACCATGTGCAGGAGCTCATTGGTGTGAAACTGGCGATGTGCACAGACCAACTAATTGCAAATCAACTAATTGATTATGAGATTTGTTGAAAACTATATTCATAATAGATTATTATCGATTATATTGATTAGTTGTTTCAGTATTATATGAGGTTATATTGGATCATAATGGACGAGTGAATGCAATACCAGAGAGAGAGAACCAAAACACTGAGTGTTTCAGTTCTTCAAAGCAGTCAAATTCTTAATGAAGATATTAAGAATGTAAATGCATATGGTATAAGCTACTTTTCTGTTGTTTACATCAGCGGTACCTAAGTTGGCAGCAACACCAATAATAAAAAGAAAAAGAAAAGACCCTTGTAATAAGCACTGAACCAACATTAATATAAAGCTAAAAAAAAAGAATCAACAAACACCATAACAATTAAGTTTGCGAGGATTACCGCATTGGAGAAATTATGAAAATAATTTCAGATGAGACATCTAATATTATGCATCTCCTAGCCTAGCAGGATTTTAGAATTGTGTTGGTAAGATAAAGAAGCAATACTGATAGTGTCCACAAGAGGTCCCCAAACTCAGAGTAGTCTCAGAAACAAGGACAAACTAAATCCTTAATTTTATGTTATAACTTGGGACAAGTATATTGAAGATAAAGTACCTGTGTTTCTCATCATTTTTTTCTTAGAGAAAAGCAAAACAAATGACAAAAAAATAAACTTTAAAGAAAAAGAACAGGGCAGCCGACCTGCTAAGAAGGATACTATAATTAGATAACTTTGTTCAGGAGTCATTGCTTCTATTAATAGTGAGTATATCATTCCTTTGGTTATATAATAAAAAAATGTATGGGAGAGATACAGACAATAATAAACCTAAATGTATTCCAGACCCATTAATGCAATAGCAAATAATTAGTGATGGTAAGTTTTATACTTTAGGAAGCAAGATTCTAAAAATATAGCTAATAACTATAATAATAATTTATATTAGTTCAATCTTACTATAGTACTGAGACATCTGCCTGCTCTGCCCCACTTGTTTTTTCCTTGTTTGTGCACAGCGCTAGAGAGTGGTCCAACCCTCTGCGTATTCATGACATTCTCTGTTGACTCTGCGATCGGAGCTCCGTATCTGATGAGCTGTGGGCACTAATTTACTCAATTTTGCTAATGTGCATGCATTGCATAAATGCTGAGAATATCCGTGATGTAGGGAGTGCATGCGCAAAATAACTTTTTTTTTTTCTTTCTACTCACAAACATGCCAGAATGGCATGAGTAGCGGGGCTGCCGGAGCAGACATTACAATTAGAGCGGTTTGCCTTAAATTACACTATAAAATTGTATTATTGAAAGTTTTCATGAAACCTATTCTTATTTTTATTGATGCATCAATTGATGCTAGACCGAGTACTTGAACTTACCATCACTTTAAATAAGAGGTAGTGATACTGTTACTGTAAAAAAGAAAAAAAGTGGAATTTACTCAATTCACCCTTATTTTATCTTTTGCATCCTAGAGAGTTTTCATATGAAAGCAGATTAAAGGAGAGTAGTGGTGACGTTTTGGCAAATGTAACCATCATAATAAAGACTGAACTCCAAGCACCACTACACATACTGCAAAACTTTTAAATGTCATCTAGCTGAGTATGACCAGTTAAAAATAGCTAAACCATGTTTAAAACCTAATAAATCAGAAAACGTTTAACAGTTGAAACCACTTCAAACATTAAAATATTTTGACATTGGGGGTCAGAAATCCTTTAACCTATGGTGTGATATACGCAAAGTCTTGGTTTATCCAATTCGTACAAAGAGTCAGTACGTTGTCATTACAGCACCAGGTTCCTCTTGTAAAGACTTTTAAAGTGGAAAACTTTAATAGTTGGACATTAGGTACAGTAGAGCTTGCGAATAGAGGCAGCAGCAAAAGGTTATCCATGACTTGAGCAAGTGTTATCTCCCACTTTTTTTTCACTTTCTGCAATGAGATTTTTTTTTGTGTGAAAATTTTCTGCAGGTCATTTGAAAATGAAATTCAGTTAGGCAGTAACACTAAAGCACCAGCTCAATGTGTTTTATGAACTGGAATTAAGCAGTTTTTAAAGTTTTATAATATATTACAGCAGTTCAAAATTGCTTTGCAAATTAGCTGTAGAGAAAAAAAAGTTTTTAAAATGGCTCTTTAATAAATTGTTTTTATTTGCTCTTGGTCTAGCATCATATATAATTGTAAGGTAGTAATAAAAAAGGTGCATTGCTCACAAGAACATTTTACATTCGGAGTCCCAGCTTTGCAGACTGGAAAAGTATAGGGGGCGTGGTTGAAACCCCCCAAAAGCCAGTCATCAATCAATGCATAGTTTTGCAGCTCCATATTTAACTGTTCGAATCAAATGTTCAAATTACTTTGCCTTGTCTGCACTAAAAACTTACACAATGCAGCCAGAGCACTGTACTTTTTGAAGAGAAAAGCCTGATATTGAGCAGTGCTGCAAAGCAAAAGCTCTAACAGTTCCTGCATGTGTCCTGTTCTTACTGCAAACTGTTCTGCCTTGGGGCCCACCTCCGTTCCAAATTCTCCTTAGTTAACTCAAAACAGCTCTGTAGAACACCTTGCAATGCCTCCTATTACAGAGCCAAATCATCTAGTGATAAACCTCACCTGTGTGTATGTAGAGTTGTTTAGTTGCCAAATTCAGTAAAGGTGACAGTTCTTATGCTGGAAATCAATGCAATTGTTACTTGATAGAGTAATATTAGCTGTGGCAGGCACTTGCTCCTTACTAATAGCCCAGATCTCTGGCTCTGATTCTAGGGCAGGTACAGAGTGCTGCTATGTACTCTTGGGGTTTGAGCTATGATGGCATCCATACTAATCAGTATTACATACTCGCCGCAAAACAGGGCTTGCAGCTGCTCCATCAGTAACTGTGTGGACTTTTCCAGCTTCTGAATAGCTGGTAGCAGCGTAGCCTGCAGAGCAGAAACAAAAATATTATGCGTCTGTTCTTTGCACTGAGCATATCCATTTTGTCAGACTCCCCTGCGAAATACTTTACAAACTATATACTTTGAGGCAGAAATAGTCAGTCAGATATGTTATTCATATATATATATAAAAAAAAAAAAAAAGTTAGTCAACACTGGTAAACGGAATAAAGTGAAAGAGTGCAACTTAGTGCTGTGGGAGCAGATAGCTTGCGACAGTGCCAAATGGCTTCAGTTAGTTTAAGATGCTATGCCTTGATGCAGGGGAATTCCCGGGCACCTATATTTCCAAGCCTCAGAAGGTAGTGTCCATCTTACAGAATATAATTAAGAAATAAATATTAAAGTTTGGATTTCAGAATGTTTGTTTGGAATTCCCGGATTTGGGGATTTGTACCTGTATATGATTTTTGGTTTTATATTATGAGATATATAAATATATCTCATAGGGATGTCTAAAAAGTTGCTGGCTTTTGGTTTTGAGCAAATTTGTCGAACCCTGCTTTACGGTGTCACAGGCACCCTGGCACATGGATTTGTTGACCCTTTAAATCAGGGTTATACAGTGCATTTTAGCCATTGGAAAAGCTAGGTCTTGACAATATAGAATTAATTGTACTGCCAGAATTGCACAAAATTATAGCGTAGTTAGACTTAACTATTAAAAAACAAAATAAAAAAATGGCTTAATATGCAGCCTTTGCGCTGCAACTGGATTAACAAGGGCCACTGTAGTTTCTATTTATAGATTTATTTTTTTTGATATTAAAATTATCGCTTAGTTTGCACATATAATATATATAATAGAATGTGTGTATATTTTAATTTGCTTAATGTTCATTACTCTTCTCATCTGGTTTTTGCAGAATACATTTTTTTTGTGGTAACATGAAAACCTATAAGCAAAGAGAGAAGCAGGGAAATAAAACTCAGGAGAGTGCAAAAGCTCCAGATGAAGCAAAAATAAAGGTAAGTGTGCTCCTGAAACTGATTAGAAAATTGTTTTTATTTTGTGTGTAACTTTTTCTTTCTTTCTCTTCACTATTATCATGTTTACTCTTAGCCTCCCTTAGTGACATTTGCCCAAAGTACCAGAGAATTTATAGCGTTTTTACTGTCAATCTGGTTAACCAAAAATACTTTCCCATGAAAAAAAAATAAAAATAAGAATAATAAAATATATATATCTATCATCCGTTAGAGACCGCACACACCGGACTTGTTCAAAAGCAGAATCACCAATTTAATTTGACGTTTTGGGGTTTCCCCCTTTATCAAACATATACAGTATGTATATGTTTTATTAAAAGTGGGACCCTGAAACGTCACATTAAATTGGTGATTCTGCTTTTGAACAAGTCCGGTGTGTGCTGTCTCTAATGGATGATTTATATGAATAATATGCACCAGCACCCTGGCAAATTAAATGTTACAAATGCAAGTGCTTGGTTCTGGACTATATATATATATTTTTGTATATTCAATGCCACTATTTGGCCGCCAGATACAAAAAAAAAACTTTGGGTTTCTCGCTGTAATTATTTACACACAATTAGTGGAATCATAAGACAAATGGTTGTAAAAGCTTCTCTGAGATCACCTTTGTTCAGAAAAAGCAGGCATGCATGGCTTTGTCATTTATGGCAATTAGAAGGCTGTTAATTGCAGCTGTGTACCACATTTGAAATTCCTGCTTGTAAGGTTTATTTTTGCTGTAGTGTAGACACCTCCCACCCTTTTCCAAACAGCTCTTCCCCCACTGGTCAACACCATCTTAGGTACTGACAGTCTACCATTATGCAGATTGGGGCTTTTTTGTTTTTACTGGCAGCCAGTCTATGTAACTTTATTTTTTAATTTTATTTCTTCTGTTATGTGTGATCAGTCCACGGGTCATCATTACTTCTGGAATATAACTCCTCCCCAACAGGAAATGCAAGAGGATTCACCCAGCAGAGCTGCATATAGCTCCTCCCCTCTACGTCAGTCCCAGTCATTCTCTTGCACCCAACGACTAGATAGGATGTGTGAGAGGACTATGGTGATTATACTTAGTTTTTATGACTTCAATCAAAAGTTTGTTATTTTAAAATAGCACCGGAGCGTGTTATTACTTCTCTGGCAGAGTTTGAGGAAGAATCTGACAGAGATTTTTTACTATGATTTTAACCGGAGTCGTTAAGATCATATTGCTGTTCTCGACCATCTGAGGGAGGTAAAGGCTTCAGATCAGGGGACAGCGGGCAGATGAATCTGCATTGAGGTATGTGGCAGTTTTTATTTTCTGAATGGAATTGATGAGAAAAGCCTGCCATACCGTTAAAATGACATGTATGTATACACTTCAGTATTCTGGGGATGGTATTTCACCGGAACTACTGTGTTAAAGGTCACTAATCCTTTTAATAACTATTCTCATGTTAAACGTTTTTGCTGGAATGTAGAATCGTTTACATTGCTGAGGTACTGTGTGAATAAATATTTGGGCATTATTTTCCACTTGGCAGTTTTTTGCTTTATTTGTGACAGTTTCGTTTCTCTTCACTGCTGTGTGGGAGAGGGAGGGGCCGTTTTTGGCGCTCTTTGCTACGCATCAAAAAATTCCAGTCAACTACTTTTATATTTCCTGCATGATCCGGTTCATCTCTGACAGATCTCAGGGGTCTTCAAACTTCTTTGAAGGGAGGTAAATTCTCTCAGCAGAGCTGTGAGAATTCTTATAGTGACTGTGTATAAAAAACGTTGTTTTGTTTTCTTATGTACAAATTTAATTAGGGTTGTTTTTTACTAATGGGAACAAACCTTTGCTAAAAGTTGTGTTGTTTTAAAGTTTGATGCAATAACTGTTTTTCAGTTCATTATTTCAACTGTCATTTAATCGTTAGTACCTCTTTGAGGCACAGTGCGTTTTTTTGCTAAAAAAGATTATAACCAAGTTGTAAGTTTTCTTGCTAGTGTGTTAAACATGTCTGACTCAGAGGAAGATATCTGTGTCATTTGTTCCAATGCCAAGGTGGAGCCCAATAGAAATTTATGTACTAACTGTATTGATGCTACTTTAAATAAAAGTCAATCTGTACAATGTGAACAAATTTCACCAAACAGCGAGGGGAGAGTTATGCCGACTAACTCGCCTCACGCGACAGTACCTGCATCTCCCGCCCGGGAGGTGCGTGATATTTTGGCGCCTAGTACATCTGGGCGGCCATTACAGATAACATTACAAGATATGGCTACTGTTATGACTGAAGTTTTGTCTAAATTACCTGAACTAAGAGGCAAGCGTGATCACTCTGGGGTGAGAACAGAGTGCGCTGACAATGCTAGGGCCATGTCTGATACTGCGTCACAGCTCGCAGAGCATGAGGACGGAGAGCTTCATTCTGTGGGTGACGGTTCTGATCCAAACAGATTGGACTCAGATATTTCAAATTTTAAATTTAAATTGGAGAACCTCCGTGTACTACTAGGGGAGGTCTTAGCAGCTCTCAACGATTGTAACACTGTTGCAATACCAGAGAAACTGTGTAGGTTGGATAAATACTTTGCGGTACCGGCGAGTACTGACGTTTTTCCTATACCTAAGAGACTAACTGAAATTGTTACTAAGGAGTGGGATAGACCCGGTGTGCCGTTCTCACCCCCTCCAATATTTAGAAAGATGTTTCCAATAGACGCCACCACTCGGGACTTATGGCAAACGGTCCCCAAGGTGGAGGGAGCAGTTTCTACTTTAGCTAAGCGTACCACTATCCCGGTGGAGGATAGCTGTGCTTTCTCAGATCCAATGGATAAAAAATTAGAGGGTTACCTTAAGAAAATGTTTGTTCAACAAGGTTTTATATTACAACCCCTTGCATGTATCGCGCCGATTACGGCTGCGGCAGCATTTTGGATTGAGTCGCTTGAAGAGAACCTTAGTTCCTCTACGCTAGACGACATTACGGACAGGCTTAGAGTCCTTAAACTAGCTAATTCTTTCATTTCGGAGACCGTAGTACATTTAACCAAACTTACGGCTAAGAACTCAGGATTCGCCATACAGGCACGCAGGGCACTGTGGCTAAAATCCTGGTCAGCTGATGTTACTTCTAAGTCCAAATTACTTAATATACCTTTCAAGGGGCAGTCCTTATTCGGGCCCGGTTTGAAAGAAATTATCGCTGACATTACGGGAGGTAAGGGCCACGCCCTACCTCAAGACAAGGCCAAAGCTAAGGCTAGACAGTCTAATTTTCGTCCCTTTCGGAATTTCAAAACAGGAGCAGCATCAACCTCCACTGCACCAAAACAGGAAGGAGCTGTTGCTCGTTACAGGCAAGGCTGGAAGCCTAACCAGTCCTGGAACAAAAGCAAGCAGGCCAGGAAACCTGCTGCTGCCCCAAAGACAGCATGAACCGAGAGCCCCCGATCCGGGACCGGATCTAGTAGGGGGCAGACTCTCTCTCTTCGCCCAGGCCTGGGCAAGAGATGTTCAGGATCCCTGGGCACTAGAGATCATATCTCAGGGATACCTTCTAGACTTCAAATTATCTCCCCCAAGAGGGAGATTTCATCTGTCAAGGTTGTCAACAAACCAGATAAAGAAAGAAGCGTTTCTACGCTGCGTACAAGATCTGTTAACAATGGGAGTGATCCATCCGGTTCCGTGGTCGGAACAAGGACAAGGGTTCTACTCAAACCTGTTTGTGGTTCCCAAAAAAGAGGGAACTTTCAGGCCAATCTTAGATTTAAAGACTCTAAACAAATTCCTAAGAGTTCCATCGTTCAAAATGGAAACTATTCGGACAATCTTACCCATGATCCAAGAGGGTCAGTACATGACCACAGTGGATTTAAAGGATGCTTACCTTCACATACCGATCCACAAAGATCATCACCGGTATCTAAGGTTTGCCTTCTTAGACAGGCACTACCAGTTTGTAGCTCTTCCATTCGGATTGGCTACGGCTCCAAGAATCTTCACAAAGGTTCTGGGTGCCCTTCTAGCGGTACTAAGACCGCGAGGGATTTCGGTAGCTCCGTACCTAGACGACATTCTAATACAAGCTTCAAGCTTTCAAACTGCCAAGTCTCATACAGAGTTAGTTCTGGCATTTCTAAGGTCGCATGGATGGAAAGTGAACGAAAAGAAGAGTTCTCTCTTTCCTCTCACAAGGGTTCCATTCTTGGGGACTCTTATAGATTCTGTAGAAATGAAAATTTACCTGACAGAAGACAGGTTAACAAAACTTCAAAATGCATGCCGCGTCCTTCATTCCATTCAACACCCGTCAGTAGCTCAATGCATGGAGGTGATCGGCTTAATGGTAGCGGCAATGGACATAGTACCTTTTGCACGCCTACACCTCAGACCGCTGCAATTATGCATGCTAAGTCAGTGGAATGGGGATTACTCAGATTTGTCCCCTACTCTGAATCTGAATCAAGAGACCAGAAATTCTCTTCTATGGTGGCTTCATCGGCCACACCTGTCCAGGGGAATGCCATTCAGCAGGCCAGACTGGACAATTGTAACAACAGACGCCAGCCTACTAGGTTGGGGCGCTGTCTGGAATTCTCTGAAGGCTCAGGGACTATGGAATCAGGAGGAGAGTCTCCTTCCAATAAACATTCTGGAATTGAGAGCAGTTCTCAATGCCCTTCTGGCTTGGCCCCAGTTAATAACTCGGGGGTTCATCAGGTTTCAGTCGGACAACATCACGACTGTAGCTTACATCAACCATCAGGGAGGGACAAGAAGCTCCCTAGCAATGATGGAAGTATCAAAGATAATTCGCTGGGCAGAGTCTCACTCTTGCCACCTGTCAGCAATCCACATCCCGGGAGTGGAGAACTGGGAGGCGGATTTCTTGAGTCGCCAGACTCTTCATCCGGGGGAGTGGGAACTTCATCCGGAGGTCTTTGCCCAAATACTTCGACGTTGGGGCAAACCAGAGATAGATCTCATGGCGTCTCGCCAGAACGCCAAACTTCCTCGCTACGGGTCCAGATCCAGGGATCCGGGAGCAGTTCTGATAGATGCTTTGACAGCACCTTGGAACTTCAGGATGGCTTATGTGTTTCCACCCTTCCCGCTGCTTCCTCGATTGATTGCCAAAATCAAACAGGAGAGAGCATCAGTAATTCTAATAGCACCTGCTTGGCCACGCAGGACTTGGTATGCAGATCTAGTGGACATGTCATCCTGTCCGCCTTGGTCTCTACCTCTAAGACAGGACCTTCTGATACAGGGTCCATTCAAACATCAAAATCTAACTTCTCTGAAGCTGACTGCTTGGAAATTGAACGCTTGATTTTATCAAAACGTGGTTTTTCTGAGTCGGTTATTGATACCCTGATTCAGGCTAGGAAGCCTGTTACCAGAAGGATTTACCATAAAATATGGCGGAAATACCTATACTGGTGCGAATCCAAAGGTTACTCCTGGAGTAAGGTTAGGATCGCTAGGATATTGTCTTTTCTACAAGAAGGTTTAGAAAAGGGTTTATCAGCTAGTTCTTTAAAGGGACAGATTTCAGCTCTGTCCATCTTGTTACACAGACGTCTGTCAGAAAATCCAGACGTCCAGTCCTTTTGTCAGGCTTTAGCTAGGATCAAGCCTGTGTTTAAAGCTGTTGCTCCACCATGGAGTTTAAACTTAGTTCTTAACGTTTTACAGGGTGTTCCGTTTGAACCCCTTCATTCCATTGATATAAAAATGTTATCTTGGAAAGTTCTGTTTTTAATGGCTATTTCCTCGGCTCGAAGAGTCTCTGAGTTATCAGCCTTACATTGTGATTCCCCTTATCTGATTTTTCACTCAGACAAGGTAGTTCTGCGTACTAAACCTGGGTTTTTACCTAAGGTAGTCACTAACAGGAACATCAATCAAGAGATTGTTGTCCCATCCTTGTGTCCAAATCCTTCTTCAAAGAAGGAACGTCTTTTACACAATCTGGATGTAGTTCGTGCCCTCAAGTTCTACTTGCAGGCAACTAAAGATTTTCGCCAAACTTCTTCCTTGTTTGTCGTTTACTCTGGACAGAGGAGAGGTCAAAAAGCTTCTGCTACCTCTCTCTCTTTTTGGCTTCGTAGCATAATACGTTTAGCCTATGAGACTGCTGGACAGCAGCCTCCTGAAAGAGTTACAGCTCACTCCACTAGAGCTGTGGCTTCCACTTGGGCCTTTAAGAATGAGGCCTCTGTTGAACAGATTTGCAAGGCTGCAACTTGGTCTTCGCTTCATACTTTTTCCAAATTTTACAAATTTGACACTTTTGCTTCTTCGGAGGCTATTTTTGGGAGAAAGGTTCTTCAGGCAGTGGTTCCTTCTGTATAATGAGCCTGCCTATCCCTCCCGTCATCCGTGTACTTTTGCTTTGGTATTGGTATCCCAGAAGTAATGATGACCCGTGGACTGATCACACATAACAGAAGAAAACATAATTTATGCTTACCTGATAAATTCCTTTCTTCTGTTGTGTGATCAGTCCACGGCCCGCCCTGTTTTAAGGCAGGTAAATATCTTTTAAATTATACTCCAGTCACCACTTCACCCTTGGTTACTCCTTTCTCGTTGATTCTTGGTCGAATGACTGGGACTGACGTAGAGGGGAGGAGCTATATGCAGCTCTGCTGGGTGAATCCTCTTGCATTTCCTGTTGGGGAGGAGTTATATTCCAGAAGTAATGATGACCCGTGGACTGATCACACAACAGAAGAAAGGAATTTATCAGGTAAGCATAAATTATGTTTTCTCCAACATTGGTGTGTCCGGTCCACGGCGTCATCCTTACTTGTGGGATATTCTCTTCTCCAACAGGAAATGGCAAAGAGTCCCAGCAAAGCTGGTCACATGATCCCTCCTAGGCTCCGCCCACCCCAGTCATTCTCTTTGCCGTTGCACAGGCAACATTTCCACGGAGATGGTTAAGAGTTTTTTGTAGTTTTATTCTTCTATCAAGTGTTTGTTATTTTAAAATAGTGCTGGTATGTACTATTAACTCTGAAACAGAAAAGGATGAAGATTTCTGTTTGTAAGAGGAAGATGATTTTTAGCAGACAGTAACTAAAATCGATTGCTGTTTCCACACAGGACTGTTGAGATGAAGTAACTTCAGTTGGGGGAAACAGTTAGCAGTCTTTTCTGCTTAAGGTATGACTAGCCATATTTCTAACAAGACCATGTAATGCTGGAAGGCTGTCATTTCCCCTCATGGGGACCGGTAAGCCATTTTCTTAGTTAAACATAAAAGAATAAAGGGCTTCAAAAAGGGCTTAAAAACTGGTAGACATTTTTCTGGGCTAAAACAATTGCTTTACTAGGCATATTATGCAGATTCTAACTAATTATTGGTATTATAATCTTGGGGAACGTTTAGAAAAACGGCAGGCACTGTGTTGGACACCTTTTTCAGATGGGGGCCTTTCTAGTTATAGACAGAGCCTCATTCTGGGACTGTATAGGGGTTAAATGTAAAAACGGCTCCGGTTCCGTTAATTTAAGGGTTAAAGCTCTGAAATTTGGTGTGCAATACTTTTAATGCTTTAAGACACTGTGGTGAAATTTTGGTGAATTTTGGACAATTCCTTCATACTTTTTCACATATTCAGTAATAAAGTGTTTTCAGTTTGAAATTTAAAGTGACAGTAACGGTTTTATTTTAAAACGTTTTTTGTGCTTTGTTGACAAGTTTAAGCCTGTTTAACATGTCTGTACCATCAGATAAGCTATGTTCTATATGTATGAAAGCCAATGTGTCTCCCCATTTAAATTTATGTGATAATTGGGCCATAGTGTCCAAACAAAGTAAGGACAGTAATGCAACAGATAATGATATTGCCCAAGATGATTCCTCAAATGAGGGGAGTAAACATGATACTACATCATCCCCTACTGTGTCTACACCAGTTATGCCCACACAGGAGGCCCCTAGTACATCTAGTGCGCCAATACTTATTACCATGCAACAATTAACGGCTGTAATGGATAACTCCATAGCAAATCTTTAATCCAAAATGCCTACTTATCAGAGAAAGCGCGATTGCTCTGTTTTAAACACTGAAGAGCAAGAGGACGCTGATGATAACTGTTCTGACATACCCTCACACCAATCTCAAGGGGCCATGAGGGAGGTTTTGTCTGATGGAGAAATTTCAGATTCAGGAAAAATTTCTCATCAAGCTGAACCTGATGTTGTGACATTTAAATTTAAATTAGAACATCTCCGCGCACTGCTTAAGGAGGTGTTATCTACTCTGGATGATTGTGACAATTTGGTCATTCCAGAGAAATTATGTAAGATGGACAAGTTCCTAGAGGTTCCGGTGCCCCCCGACGCTTTTCCTATACCCAAGCGGGTGGCGGACATAGTAAATAAGGAGTGGGAAAGGCCCGGCATACCTTTTGTTCCCCCCCCCTATATTTAAGAAATTATTTCCTATAGTCGACCCCAGAAAGGACTTATGGCAGACAGTCCCCAAGGTCGAGGGGGCGGTTTCTACTCTAAACAAACGCACTACTATTCCTATCGAAGATAGTTGTGCTTTCAAAGATCCTATGGATAAGAAATTAGAGAGTTTGCTTAAAAAGATTTTTGTACAGCAAGGTTACCTTCTACAACCAATTTCATGCATTGTTCCTGTCACTACGGCAGCGTGTTTCTGGTTCGAGGAACTAGAAAAATCGCTCAGTAAAGAATCTTCGTATGAGGAGGTTATGGACAGAGTTCAAGCACTTAAATTGGCTAACTCTTTTGTTTTAGATGCCGCTTTGCAATTAGCTAGATTAGCGGCGAAAAATTCAGGGTTTGCTGTCGTGGCGCGCAGAGTGCTTTGGCTAAAGTCTTGGTCAGCGGATGTGTCTTCCAAGACAAAATTGCTTAACATTCCTTTCAAAGGTAAAACATTATTTGGACCTGATTTGAAAGAGATTATTTCAGACATCACTGGGGGAAAGGGCCACGCCCTCCCACAGGATAGGTCTTTTAAGGCTAATAATAAGCCTAATTTTCGTCCCTTTCGCAGAAACGGACCAGTCTCTAATTCTGTATCCTCTAAGCAAGAGGGTAATACTTCACAACCCAAACCAGCCTGGAAACCAATGCAAGGCTGGAACAAGGGTAAGCAGGCCAAGAAGCCTACCACTGCTACCAAAACAGCATGAAGGGATAGCCCCCGATCCGGGACCGGATCTAGTGGGGGGCAGACTTTCTCTCTTTGCTCAGGCTTGGGCAAGAGATGTTCAGGATCCTTGGGCGCTAGAAATAGTTTCTCAAGGTTATCTCCTGGAATTCAAGGAACTACCCCCAAGGGGAAGGTTCCACAGCTCTCAATTATCTTCAAACCAAATAAAGAGACAGGCATTCTTACATTGTGTAGAAGACCTGTTAAAGATGGGAGTGATACATCCAGTTCCAATAAGAGAACAAGGAATGGGATTTTATTCCAATCTGTTCATAGTTCCCAAAAAAGAGGGAACATTCAGACCAATTTTGGATCTAAAGATCCTAAACAAATTTCTCAGGGTACCATCGTTCAAAATGGAAACTATTCGAACGATCCTACCTACTATCCAGGAAAATCAATTTATGACTACCGTGGATTTAAAGGATGCGTACCTACATATTCCTATCCACAAGGAACATCATCAGTTCCTAAGGTTCGCTTTTCTGGACAAGCATTACCAGGTTATGGCACTTCCATTTGGATTAGCTACTGCTCCAAGGATTTTCACAAAGGTACTAGGGTCCCTTCTAGCGGTTCTAAGACCAAGGGGCATTGCAGTAGTACCTTACTTGGACGACATCCTGATTCAAGCGTCGTCCCTGTCAAAAGCAAAGGCTCATACGGACATCGACCTAGCCTTTCTCAGATCTCACGGATGGAAGGTGAACAAAGAAAAAAGTTCTCTGTCCCCGTCAACAAGAGTTCCCTTCTTGGGAACAATAATAGATTCCTTTAGAAATGAGGATTTTTCTGACAGAGGTCAGAAAATCAAAACTTCTAAGCTCTTGTCAAGTACTTCATTCTGTTCCTCGTCCTTCCATAGCGCAGTGCATGGAAGTAATAGGATTGATGGTTGCAACAATGGACATAGTTCCTTTTGCACGAATTCATCCAAGACCATTACAACTGTGCATGCTCAGACAGTGGAATGGGGATTATACAGACTTGTCTCCGACGATTCAAGTAGATCAAAAGACCAGAGATTCACTCCGTTGGTGGCTGACCCTGGACAATCTGTCACAGGGAATGAGCTTCCGCAGACCAGAGTGGGTCATTGTCATGACCGACGCCAGCCTAGTGGGCTGGGGCGCAGTCTGGGAATCCCTGAAAGCTCAGGGTCTATGGTCTCGGGAAGAGTCTCTTCTCCCGATAAACATTCTGGAACTGAGAGCGATATTCAATGCTCTCAGAGCTTGGCCTCAACTAGCAAAGGCCAAATTCATAAGGTTTCAGTCAGACAACATGACGACCGTTGCATATATCAATCATCAGGGGGGAACAAGGACTTCCCTGGCGATGAAAGAAGTGACCAAGATAATTCAATGGGCGGAGGATCACTCCTGCCACTTGTCTGCGATCCACATCCCAGGAGTGGAAAATTGGGAAGCGGATTTTCTGAGTCGTCAGACATTCCATCCGGGGGAGTGGGAACTCCATCCGGAAATCTTTGCCCAAATAACTCAATTATGGGGCATTCCAGACATGGATCTGATGGCGTCTCGTCAGAACTTCAAGGTTCCTTGCTACGGGTCCAGATCCAGGGATCCCAAGGCGACCCTAGTAGATGCACTAGTAGCACCTTGGACCTTCAACCTAGCTTATGTATTCCCACCGTTTCCTCTCATCCCCAGGCTGGTAGCCAGGATCAATCAGGAGAGGGCCTCGGTGATCTTGATAGCTCCTGCGTGGCCACGCAGGACTTGGTATGCAGACCTGGTGAATATGTCATCGGCTCCACCATGGAAGCTACCTTTGAGACAGGACCTTCTTGTTCAGGGTCCATTCGAACATCCGAATCTGGTTTCCCTCCAACTGACGGCTTGGAGATTGAACGCTTGATTTTATCAAAGCGTGGGTTTTCAGATTCTGTAATAGATACTCTGATTCAGGCTAGAAAGCCTGTAACTAGAAAAATTTACCATAAAATATGGAAAAAATATATCTGTTGGTGTGAATCTGAAGGATTCCCATGGAACAAGATAAAAATTCCTAAGATTCTATCCTTTCTACAAGAAGGTTTGGAGAAAGGATTATCTGCAAGTTCTCTGAAGGGACAGATCTCTGCTTTATCTGTTTTACTTCACAAAAGACTGGCAGCTGTGCCAGATGTTCAAGCATTTGTTCAGGCTCTGGTTAGGATCAAGCCTTTTTACAGACCTTTGACTCCTCCCTGGAGTCTAAATCTAGTTCTTTCAGTTCTTCAAGGGGTTCCGTTTGAACCCTTACATTCCGTAGATATTAATTTATTATCTTGGAAAGTTTTGTTTTTGGTTGCAATTTCTTCTGCTAGAAGAGTTTCAGAGTTATCTGCTCTGCAGTGTTCTCCGCCCTATCTGGTGTTCCATGCAGATAAGGTGGTTTAGCGTACTAAGCCTGGTTTTCTTCCGAAAGTTGTTTCCAACAAAAATATTAACCAGTTGTACCTTCTTTGTGTTCGAATCCAGTTTCAAAGAAGGAACGTTTGTTACACAATTTGGACGTAGTCCGTGCTCTAAAATTCTATTTAGAGGCTACTAAAGATTTCAGACAAACATCTTCCTTGTTTGTTGTTTATTCTGGTAAAAGGAGAGGTCAAAAAGCGACTTCTACCTCTTTCCTTTTGGCTTAAAAGCATTATCCGATTGGCTTATGAGACTGCCGGACGGCAGCCTCCTGAAAGAATCACAGCTCACTCCACTATGGCTGTGGCTTCCACATGGGCCTTCAAGAACGAGGCTTCTGTTGACCAGATATGTAAGGCAGCGACTTGGTCTTCACTGCACACTTTTGCCAAATTTTACAAATTTGATACTTTTGCTTCTTCGGAGGCTATTTTTGGGAGAAAGGTTTTGCAAGCCGTGGTGCCTTCTGTTTAGGTAACCTGATTTGCTCCCTCCCTTCATCCGTGTCCTAAAGCTTTGGTATTGGTTCCCACAAGTAAGGATGACGCCGTGGACCGGACACACCAATGTTGGAGAAAACAGAATTTATGCTTACCTGATAAATTAAGTAAATTAATTAAATTAAGTAAAGAAAGTAATTTATCAGGTAAGCATAAATTCTGTTTTTTTATAATATTTTATATTTTTCTCCATCAAGAGCAAATGTTTCCTATTGTGTAAGTTCCTCCCTCCGTCCTTTACTGTTCCATAGTGTAGGGCCCCATTCCTCCCTCTTCCTTCATAATCTTTTTTTTTTTTTTTTTTTTTTTTTTGTAGTGTAGAACCGATCCACCTGCCTCCCTCTTTTTACTTCCCACCACTCTCCTTCAAGACCAACAATGATTGTTACAGAGACACAAACAGTATCACTCTATATTACGATCGGCGATCTGACTTCATATCTTAAGGGAGCACAATCAGTTCTCGCTTACCATATGAAGGTAGGTGACTTCTGCCCCCTGGTTGTGGCTCCTGCTGTCTAATCTGACAGTAGGCACCGCAACAAGCGTCTTTGTGTTGGATGTAGGTACTACATCAACACACAGTACTTTGCCAGTGTACTGTGATGTAATACCTACGTCTAAATGGCACAAAACTCCACCTTTTCTAGTGGGTCTGAGACCCTCCTCACCACATATCATTTATGTTATGTCTTCTGGACAGGATTGACAGTTGCCCATATTAATTGCATTATTTTTTTTTATTATATATATATATATATATATATATATATATATATATATATATATATATATATATATATATATATATATATATATATATATATATATATATATATATATATATATATATATATATATATATATATAGTGTATGACCAAAGATGAACAATCTAGGTATTACAAAACTGCTATGCGTGAAGGCAAACATACCGACATACAACAATTGTAGGACTGGGTATGGACATATGAAACCATTTATAATATTAACATCGGCACAGTTGGCTCTGCAAGTCAAGGATGGTCAAATGTGCCTTGGGTTATTCAGTTGTTTCTCATTTTACTTTTGATACCTCATAGTCCAGTATCTCTCGTAGAAAGTTAAAAACACAGTAGGGAGGGGAAAAAAAAAAGGTAATAGAGGGGGTGGGGGGAAAGTTAGGGTGTCTCCTGTGTATTAATGGGGGAATGTCTCTATCCAGGTTGTCCAGATTTCAAGGTAAGTGTCCATTTTATCTAGGACCGAATAAGAATAGGATTACATTTTCTGTAAAAAATGTTCTGTAGCAATGATTTGTGAAATGGTAGGGGGAGATTTTTGCTTCCAAGTTTTCGCAATTTCGAGCTTAACGGACATTAGTAAGTAGATAGCTAGGAATTTTTTTGTCGGGGAGATTGCAGGGAAGTCTAAGTGAAGGAGACAAGTTTGTGGACTGAGTGTGGGGGTAATGCGTAGTGATTTAAAGATGTCAAACATCTGTGCCCATATAGGCTCAATTTTAGGACAGGACCACCAAATGTGGCTCTGTGTACCTAGTAATCCGCATCCTCTCCAGCAGGTAGGGGGGGTTGTTGTAAATTTTATGCAGGGCAGTAGGGACCAGGTGCCAGCGTACTGTGATCTTATAATGCAATTCCCATAGGGTCGCACAATGTAAGAGGTTTTTAGGTGAATAGGATCTCTCTATGCCAGGAGTCAGTCAGCAGTAAAATTTAATTCACTTTCCCAAGCTAAATGTTGTGAAATCTTATGGTGGGAGTAAGGATCAAGGAGTAACTCGTAATGGAACACCAATGTCCCCTTAAGAGGGAGGGCTTGTGTCCATCTCTGTTCCCAAATGGTAACCTCTCTAATATTATTCTTTATGAAACCCCACTCTCTAATGATAGAACAGAGGCGGAATGCTTCAAATTGGAGAATAGAAGGAAATATATTGTTGATACAGATATTATGGTATGACAGTGTGTTTGTATGGTCTTAGAGGTCCGAAACAAAGGTGATAGCAAGTTTTTTCCAGACGGACATGTGAGAATCAGGGAGGCAAAAGAGGGAACTGGCGATTGTCTGGCGTGGAGAAGGGTGAGGCGCAATATTAGGCAAGTGTCTAATCTGTTCCCAGAATTGTAAGGTGTCTATAATCACAGGATGGCTGGTTTTAAAGGGACACTGAACCCAATTTTTTTCTTTTGTGATTCAGATAGAGCATGCAATTTTAAGCAACTTTCTAATTTACTCCTATTATCATTTTTTCTTCGTTTTCTTGCTATCTTTATTTGAAAAAGAAGGCATCTAAGCTTTTTTGGGGTTCAAACCTCTGGAGAGCACTTTTTTATTGGTGGATGAATTTATCCACCAATCAGCAAGGACAACCCAGGTTGTTCACCAAAAATGGGCCGGCATCTAAACTTACATTCTTGCATTTAAAATGTCATGCTCTATCTGAATCATGAAAGAAAAGATTTGGGTACAGTGTCCCTTTTAAGATCACTCCTACGGTGCGAGTGGTTTCCGGGCAGGTCACATAAATGTAGACCTAGAGGTAGAAGAGATTGCTCCACTTCCCCCCACAAGGCGACAGTAGCCATTTTACTCCAGCTCATCAGGTGAGTCAGACGGGCAGCTTGGTAATATAGGATGATATTAGGTAGACTAAGTCCACCAATAGTAGTCTTTCTTTGTAGGGTCTGTTTGGAAGTTCTGGGTTTTTTGCCTTTTCAGATGTATGAGGTGATAAGGCTCTGTAGCTTGTTAAGAATGGGCCTGGGGACATTGATCGGGAGGGAGCGGAAGAGATAAGTATATTTTATTATTTATATACATGTATTGAGTTCTACAGCAGGGTTATCAAACTCAAAGTATCTGGGGAACAATGGTCAAGTGTTCTTCTCCCATGGGGGCCGCTTGAACTGATTCAGTGCTCGGAAACTGTATATACTAGGAAATGGAAGTGACATTTATCCAAGTAGTAGTGAATAGTGGGAGTTGTAGCCCACAATAGACATACACAGTTGTATATTTATCTTGTGAGTACCAAGTGAAGTGATCATTTTGGAACTGTATAGCAATGTAAAAAGTGATATTTACCCAACGCAGTGCATGGTGGGAGTCTACACTGGATGCTTTGTCTTTAGATTTGTCTTGTGAGTGAAATAGAGAATATCAACTAGTTACAACTTAGAACCTTAAAAAATTGACAGCCCAAATTAATGGTTTACCTATTAAACAAGGGAGGGCCAGATGAAACTATCTTGAGGGCCGCATTTGGCCCTGGGGCTTGTACTTTGAGACCACTGTTCTACAGCTTTATTTGCTACATTACATATTTCTAGGCTGGGCAGTGGAAGAGTCTTAAACTTTATTTATTTTTTGTAATTTTTTTTAAAAAATATTTATCTATCCCCAACAAAAAAGGGAACAAAAAAATAAATATATAATCTATATAAAAAAATAAACAGATTGGTTGCTACACAGGGCAAAATTACATTTACATATATTTCGTAAATACGTCATCTCGACTATGAGCATAAATCTTTGTTTTTTACATTCATTTTGTTGGGACTTTTCCATTTTCTCTCTTAATAATCTTAACTCTAAATATACATCAACACATACAGTGGATATAAAAAGTCTACACACCCCTGTTAAAATGTCAGGTTTCTGTGATGTAAAAAAATGAGACAAAGATAAATAATTTCAGAACTTTTTCCACCTTTAATGTGACCTATAAACTGTACAACTCAATTGAAAAACAAACTGAAATGTTTTAGGTAGAGGGAAGAAAAAATATAACAATAAAATAATCTGGTTGAAACACCTTTTGATTTTATTACAGCACTCAGTCTTTTTGGGTATGAGTCTATCAGCATGGCACATTTTGACTTGGCAAGATTTGCCCACTCTTCTTTGCAAAAGCACTCAAAATCTGTCAGATTGCGAGGGCATCTTCTGTGCACAACCCTCTTCAGATCACCCGACAGATTTTCAATCGGATTCAGGTCTGGGCTCTGGCTGGGCCATTCCAAAACTTTAATCTTCTTCTGGTGAAGCCATTCCTTTGTTGATTTGGATGTATGCTTTGGGTCGTTGTCATGCTGAAAGATGAAGTTCCTATTCATGTTTTTCTAGCAGAAGCCTGAAGGTTTTGTGCCAATATTGACTGGTATTTGGAACTGTTCATAATTCCCTCTAGCTTAACTAAGGCTTATAATATAAATATATATATATATATATATATATATATATATATATATATATATCTATCTCAAGAAGAGAACGGCACTCACTGGGTCTTATCCATAACAATTTATTACATATGACGTCTCGTGGTCTCCCCCGTCACATTTGCACGCTTGGAGTGCACAACATACACGGAGCTGCATAAGGTAATCGGTTGCTACGCTACGAAATCAGCCTGAAAGCTCCGATTCAAACCTTTGGTGCTCCCTAATTGTGTATCTTCGATCTTTTACCTTTGAACATTTGTGGAGCGATTTAGTGCGTGAGTTTGGAAACTGACCTTTTGTATAAGGATCCAGCAACCTGTCAGCACTACGGCTCATTATTATTGTGTATATACATGTTTGTCTACTTATATAACTGTATACCTGTATTTTAACAAGACAAGAGTGTCTTTTTATACTATTGAAAATATACTTTTAAAAATAAATCTATGGTTCAAAAACTCTGCTATATATTGTATAGTGTGATCATATTGAGAGAGATATAGATTAGACACATACATCCTTACATATAATATCCCCTAACTCCCTATACCACTGAAAACGGACAACGGTGACCATCTGGAGATACACCATACACTGGAGGATCGTGGACAAACGAGAAGGGAGTAAAGGAACAGAGTATAACCATAGAAGTGCATTTTTAGTACCTCACTACTTGAGGGCACACCAGGTGAGCGCGGATAATTCCCCCACTGTTATCTATGTATTATTTTTGAACGTATTACACGAAGTGTGCCCCTGTGCGCCTGTCTTCTTCTATACTTTTCCAGACAATTCGAGAGGAACCTCACCTTGCGGGGGATCATCTTCACATCAGACGGGCTGCACATACCTATAGCACACGGGAACTAGTTGTTGTGGACTATATGGAATATTGTACATCCACAGACTGTCCATCTGAATAAGACTGCTATTTTATACTAACTGTAAATTGTTTCACACATAGATATATATCTATATACAAAAATATATCTATTCTTACTAGTGGATGAGAATACACATATATATTGTGAATAGCAGTTTAAACATCTACTTCAAGCGCTGATTATTTTCTTGTTTTTATATATATATATATATATATATATATATATATATATATATATATATATATATATATATATATATATATATATATATATATATATGTATGTATGTGCACACTTATGCAACCACATTATTTTAGTTTTTTTTTGTTTTCTTCCCTCCACCTAAAGATTTCAGTTTGTTTTTCAATTGAGTTGTACAGTTTATAGGTCACATTAAAGGTGGAAAAAGTTCTGATATGATTTATCTTTGTCTCATTTTTTACACCACAGAAACCTGACATTTTAACAGGGGTGTGTAGACTTTTTATGTCCACTGTATATAAAATAAAATACCAAAGGAAAAAAAGGGGGAAGAAAAAAGAGGGAAAAAAAAGAGAAAAGTAATAATTTCTCCTCTACCCCCCTGCACCTCCCTTCCTTCCCCTCCGCACCTCTCTCCCTTCCTTCCCCTCCGCACCAGGCAATCACTGTTCCCTATATCCCAATATCCAAGCTGCTGGAAAGTCACCTAGTATCACCAGGTCTGCAAAACTGTCAGAATCCAAAAACGGATATAATATACGTTTCTGAATAGATAGTAGATATGTTTTAATTATGGGGAGCCACCCTATCAGAAATTTCTTGATTTCCTTTTCTTTTGCTGTTTTTAGGTGGAAAGATTCAAATGTTATTTGAGTTTGTATTTCTTTAATAAGAACTGGAAGGCAAAAGAGGCACTGGGTTTCTCTATTTTTAACTATGAGTTGCCTAATCAACAGTATTATAGTATTTAAAATATTTCTCCGCCATTATTAACATGCGTATTAAGGAGGAAGACATTTTCTAAATCAAAGGAAATATATAATTTGTACAATTTGTTAAGCCAAAAAGCCACTTTCCTCAAACTGCTCAATCTTGGGGCAAGAAAAGGTTTGACAGGGATACATTCTTGCCATTTTAGCAGGCGTACAATAGTAGTTATATATGTTTCATGTGTGTTTCCAACTTATTGATATCAGACATTTATCTAGCGCATTAAAACTTGCTTTAATTTTTTACATGTCTATATTTGGAAAAAATGGTATCCATATATTACAGAGCTTTTCTCCAACATTGGTGTGTCCGGTCCACGGCGTCATCCATAACTTGTGGGAATATTCTCTTCCCCAACAGGAAATGGCAAAGAGCACAGCAAAAGCTGTCCATATAGTCCCTCCCAGGCTCCGCCCCCCCCAGTCATTCTCTTTGCCGCTCTGAACAAGTAGCATCTCCACGGAGATGGTGAAGAGTATGTGGTGTTTAGTTGTAGTTTTTTATTCTTCTATCAAGAGTTTGTTATTTTAAAATAGTGCTGGTATGTACTATTTACTCTGAAACAGAAAGAGATGAAGAGTTCTGTTTATAAGAGGAGTATGATTTTAGCAGCAGTAACTAAAATCGATTGCTGTTCCCACACAGGACTGTTGAGCTGAGAGAACTTCAGTTGGGGGGAACAGTTGGCAGACTTTTCTGCTCAAGGTATGACTAGCCATTTTTCTAACAAGACTGTGTAATGCTGGAAGGCTGTCATTTTTCCCTCATGGGGATCGGTAAGCCAGTTTCTTAGTCTCAAATAGAATAAAGGGCTTATTATGGGCTATAAACTGGTAGACACCTTTATGGGCTAAATCGATTGCTTTATTTAGGCATTATATGCAGTTTGAAGTATAATTTCACACTTTATAACTTTGGGGAAGGTTTTTTTGCGCCAGGCACTTGTTAAGACACCTTCCCAGTCAGGAAGGGCCTTTCTCTGTAGTAGGCAGAGCCTCATTTTCGCGCCATTACTGCGCAGTTACTTTTGAGAACAGTACATGCAGCTGCATGTGTGAGGGTCTGGAATTCACTGAAAAAGTTCCTAGAAGGCTTCATTTGGTATCGTATACCCCCCTGGGATTGGTGAAGTCGCAGCAAAGGCTGAGGCTGGGACTGTAAGGGGGTTCCGGTTTCCACATTTTAAGGGTTAACAGCTTGAAATTTGGGGTGCAATACTTTGAATGCATTAGGACACTGTGGTGAAAATTTGGTAAAGATTGGATAATTCCTTCATAGTTTTTCACATATTCAGTAATAAAGTGTGCCCTGTTTAAAATTTAAAGAGACAGTAGCGGATGTATCTTCCAAGACAAAATTGCTTAATATCCCTTTCAAAGGTAAGACCCTCTTTGGGCCAGAATTGAAAGAAATTATTTCAGACATCACTGGGGGAAAGGGCCATGCCCTCCCACAAGATAGGCCTTTCAAGGCTAAGACTAAGTCCAATTTTCGTTCCTTTCGCAATTTCAGGAACGGACCGGCCTCCAACTCTGAAGCCTCTAGACAAGAGGGTAACGCTTCCCAGACTAAACCAGCTTGGAAACCGATGCAAGGCTGGAACAAGGGTAAACAGGCCAAGAAGCCTGCTGCTGCTACCAAGACAGCATGAAGGGGTAGCCCCCGATCCGGGACCGGATCTAGTAGGGGGCAGACTCTCTCTTTGCTCAGGCTTGGGCAAGAGATGTTCAGGATCCCTGGGCACTAGAAATAGTCTCTCAGGGTTATCTTCTAGAATTCAAGGAACTACCCCCAAGGGGAAGGTTCCACATGTCTCACTTATCTTCAAACCAAATAAAGAGACAGGCATTCTTACATTGTGTAGAAGACCTGTTAAAGATGGGAGTGATACACCCAGTTCCAACTGTGGAACAAGGTCAGGGGTTTTACTCAAATCTGTTTGTAGTTCCCAAAAAAGAGGGAACTTTCAGACCAATTCTGGATTTAAAAAGTTCCATCGTTCAAAATGGAAACCATTCAAACAATTTTACCCACAATCCAGGAGGGTCAATTTATGTCTACCATGGAATTAAAGGATGCGTATCTACATATTCCTATCCACAAAGATCATTATCAGTTCCTAAGGTTCGCCTTTCTGGACAAGCATTACCAGTTCATGGCTCTCCCATTCGGGCTAGCCACTGCTCCAAGGATTTTCACAAAGGTGCTCGGGTCCCTTCTAGCGGTTCTAAGACCAAGGGGTATTGCAGTGGCACCTTACCTGGACGACATTCTAATCCAAGCGTCTCTTTCCAAAGCAAAGGCTCATACAGACATTGTTCTAGCCTTTCTCAGATCTCACGGGTGGAAGGTGAACGTAGAAAAGAGTTCCCTGTCCCCGTCGACAAGAGTTCCCTTCTTGGGAACAATAATAGATTCTTTAGAAATGAAGATTTTCCTGACAGAGGTCAGAAAGTCAAAGCTTCTAAACGCTTGTCAAGTTCTTCTCTCTATTCTGCAGCCTTCCATAGCTCAGTGCATGGAAGTAGTAGGGTTGATGGTTGCAGCAATGGACATAGTTCCTTTTGCTCGAATTCATCTAAGACCATTACAACTGTGCATGCTCAAGCAGTGGAATGGGGACTATACAGACTTGTCTCCAATGATTCAAGTAGACCAGATGACAAGAGACTCACTCCGTTGGTGGTTGACCCAGGATCACCTGTCCCAGGGAATGAGTTTCCGCAGACCAGAGTGGGTCATCGTCACGACCGACGCCAGTCTATTAGGCTGGGGCGCGGTCTGGGATTCCCTGAAAGCTCAGGGTCTATGGTCTCGGGAAGAGTCTCTTCTCCTGATAAACATTCTGGAACTGAGAGTGATATTCAATGCTCTCCGGGCTTGGCCTCAACTAGCGAAGGCCAGATTCATAAGATTCCAGTCAGACAACATGACTACTGTTGCTTACATCAACCATCAGGGGGGAACAAGGAGTTCCTTGGTGATGAGGTGTCCAAGATCATCAAATGGGCGGAGGATCACTCCTGCCACCTATCAGCAATCCACATCCCAGGAGTAGACAACTGGAACTTCACCCGGAGGTGTTTGCCCAGTTGACTCAATTATGGGGCATTCCAGACATGGATCTGATGGCGTCTCGTCAGAACTTCAAGGTTCCTTGCTACGGGTCCAGATCCAGGGATCCCAAGGCGACTCTAGTGGATGCATTAGTGGCGCCTTGGTCCTTCAACCTAGCTTATGCGTTTCCACCGTTCCCTCTCCTTCCCAGGCTGGTAGCCAGGATCAAACAGGAGAGGGCCTCGGTGATTCTGATAGCTCCTGCGTGGCCACGCAGGACTTGGTATGCAGACCTGGTGAATATGTCATCGGCTCCACCATGGAAGCTACCTTTGAGACAGGATCTTCTAGTACAAGGTCCATTCGAACATCCAAATCTAGTTTCTCTGCAGCTGACTGCTTGGAAATTGAACGCTTGATTTTATCCAAGCGCGGGTTTTCGGATTCAGTGATAGATACTCTGGTCCAAGCCAGAAAACCTGTGACTAGAAAGATTTACCATAAAGTATGGAAAAGATATATCTGTTGGTGTGAATCCAAGGGATTCTCATGGAGTAAGATTACAATTCCCAGGATCCTCTCCTTTCTCCAAGAGGGTTTGGATAAAGGATTGTCAGCGAGTTCTCTAAAAGGACAGATTTCTGCTCTATCTGTCTTGTTACACAAACGACTGGCAGCTGTGCCAGATGTTCAAGCTTTTGTACAGGCTTTGGTCAGGATCAAGCCTTTTTACAGACCTTTGACTCCTCCCTGGAGTCTAAATTTAGTTCTTTCAGTTCTTCAAGGGGTTCTGTTTGAACCCTTACATTCCATAGATATCAAGTTATTATCTTGGAAAGTTCTGTTTTTGGTTGCTATTTCTTCTGCTAGAAGAGTTTCTGAATTATCTGCTTTGCAGTGTGATCCACCCTATCTGGTGTTCCATTCAGATAAGGTGGTTTTGCGTACCAAGCCTGGTTTTCTTCCAAAAGTTGTTTCCAACATGAATATTAACCAGGAAATAGTTGTTCCTTCTTTGTGTCCGAATCCAGTTTCAAAGAAGGAACGTTTGTTACACAATTTAGATGTAGTACGTGCTTTAAAGTTCTATTTAGAAGCAACAAAGGATTTCAGACAAACTTCTTCTTTGTTTGTTGTTTATTCCGGTAAGAGGAGAGGACAAAAAGCTACTGCTACCTCTCTTTCTGGCTGAAAAGCATCATCCGATTGGCTTATGAGACTGTCGGACGGCAGCCTCCTGAACGAATCACAGCTCACTCTACCAGGGCTGTGGCTTCCACATGGGCCTTTAAGAACGAGGCTTCTGTTGATCAGATATGTAAGGCAGCGACTTGGTCTTCTCTGCACACTTTTGCCAAATTCTACAAATTTTATACTTTTGCTTCTTCGGAGGCTATTTTTGGGAGAGGTTTTGCAAGCCGTGGTGCCTTCTGTTTAGTTAACCTGATTTGCTCCCTCCCTTCATCCGTGTCCTAAAGCTTTGGTATTGGTTCCCACAAGTTATGGATGACGCCGTGGACTGGACACACCAATGTTTGAGAAAACAGAATTTACGCTTACCTGATAAATTACTTTCTCCAATGGTGTGTCCGGTCCATGGCCCGCCGTGGTTTTTTTAATCAGGTTTGAAAAAATTCTTTCTCTATACACTACAGTCACCACGTCACCCTATAGTTTCTCCTTTTTTTCTCCTAACCGCCGGCCGAATGACTGGGGGGGCGGAGCCTGGGAGGGACTATATGGACAGCTTTTGCTGTGCTCTTTGCCATTTCCTGTTGGGGAAGAGAATATTCCCACAAGTTATGGATGACGCCGTGGACCGGACACACCGTTGGAGAAAGTAATTTATCAGGTAAGCATAAATTCTGGTTTTCAAAAAGGTTTGACTTTGTTTGTTTAACATTATACTATACAGTAGGGAAATTGATGGGGCCCCGATTTTAAACTTCAAAATACACATTTTAATATTGGACCATGGGGCAGCCTCACTATCATACCAAATCCTAGTGTTGATGTAGTGTCTTACTTGCAAATAAGCATAGAAGTTACTATTAGGTATATTAAACAGTTGAGTTAGATTTTCAAATGAAGCCATTTGTCCATTCTCTGCTAATAGTTGGTAGATAGATTTTAGGCCATTTCTGGCCCATCCTCCTAAAGACTTTCTGATTGTTTCCAGGACAAAATTGCGGGTTACCTGTTATAGGTAGGTAGTCAGAAAAAGAATAGTCTACACCTATTAACGCACAGAATTTATGCCATACGGCAATAATATTCTTAAATGATATTAAGCTCTGTATGTTATTTGGTAGTTCTCTAGGAGAGATATGTAGTATAGCTTTCAATGAAAATGGAGAAACATAAAAGCTCTCTAAATCATCTGAGGAAAACCAGTTAGTTTCAGCTAGCCAGTCTACAGCAATTTTGGCTAAGGCAGCTAGATTATAAAAACCCTATATTGGGTAAAGCCATACCTGCAGAGCTACGTAATTGCATCAATTTGTCAAAAGCAATACGCGTTTTTTCTTCCCACTCCAAATAAATTTAGAAAAACTAGAATTTAGTTTCCGAATGTCCATTTTACTTAATATTAGGGGGAGATTTTGTAATGGGTTTAAAAGTTGTGGAAAATTAATTGTTTTGATAAGACTAATTCTATCCGAGACTGACATGGGAAAAGAAGCCCATAATTCTAGATCTGCTTTAATTTTCTGTAATAATGCTTCATAATTAAGTCTATACCAATGTTGTGGATTTTTATGTAAATATGTTCCAAGATATCTGAGAGAGTCAACTTCCTTGAACGGATTTTTTGGTATACTATAACTAGTTTTATGTATCCACATCAATTCACTTTTGTTATAATTTACCTTATAGCCCGAAAAGGAACTAAAAAAATTCAAACACTCTAGGATTAATGGTATAGCTAGAGCTGTATTATACAAACAAATTAAAAGATCATCAGCATATAATAAAATTTTGAGAGTATGTTTGCCTATAGGAATTCATTCTAGCTTATCTCTTAGCCAAATGGCTAGAGGTTCTAACACTAAGTTAAAAAGTAGTGGGGACAAGGGACAACCTTGTCTATTACCTTTTTTTTTTTTTAGAATTATGCCTGGTGTTAAAGACCTGTTAACCAATAGGAAAGAAGTTGGGCTACTGTATAGATTACGCACAAAGTGGACAAATTGATTTTTAAATCCAAACTTCTCCAGTTCTATTAATAGATATTTCTTTCATGTAAATAGCAAGAGTCCATGAGCTAGTGACGTATGGGATATACATTCCTACCAGGAGGGGCAAAGTTTCCCAAACCTCAAAATGCCTACAAATACACCCCTCACCACACCCACAAATCAGTTTTACAAACTTTGCCTCCTATGGAGGTGGTGAAGTAAGTTTGTGCTAGATTCTACGTTGATATGCGCTCCGCAGCAGGTTGGAGCCCGGTTTTCCTCTCAGCGTGCAGTGAATGTCAGAGGGATGTGAGGAGAGTATTGTCTGTTTGAATTCAATGATCTCCTTCTACGGGGTCTATTTCATAGGTTCTCTGTTATCGGTCGTAGAGATTCATCTCTTACCTCCCTTTTCAGATCGACGATATACTCTTATATATATATATATACCATTACCTCTGCTGATTTTCGTTTCAGTACTGGTTTGGCTTTCTACAAACATGTAGATGTGTCCTGGGGTAAGTAAGTCTTATTTTCTGTGACACTCTAAGCTATGGTTGGGCACTTTTTTAATAAAGTTCTAAATATATGTATTCAAACATTTCTTTGCCTTGACTCAGGATGTTCAACATTCCTTATTTTCAGACAGTCAGTTTCATATTTGGGATAATGCACTTGAATCAATTATTTTTCTTACCTTAAAAATTTGACTTTTTTCCCTGTGGGCTGTTAGGCTCGCGGGGGCTGAAAATGCTTCATTTTATTGCGTCATTCTTGGCGCAGACTTTTTTGGCGCAAAAAATCTTTTCTGTTTCCGGCGACATACGTGTCGCCGGAAGTTGCGTCATTTTTGCCATTCTTTTGCGCCAAAAATGTCGGCGTTCCGGACGTGGCGTCATTTTTGGCGCCAAAAGCATTTAGGCGCCAAATAATGTGGGCGTCTTATTTGGCGCTAAAAAAATATGGGCGTCGCTTTTGTCTCCACATTATTTAAGTCTCATTTTTCTTTGCTTCTGGTTGCTAGAAGCTTGTTCCTTGGCATTTTTTCCCATTCCTGAAACTGTCATTTAAGGAATTTGATCAATTTTGCTTTATATGTTGTTTTTTCTCTTACATATTGCAAGATGTCTCACGTTGCATCTGAGTCAGAAGATACTTCAGGAAAATCGCTGTCTGGTGCTGGAACTACCAAAGCTAAGTGTATCTGCTGTAAACTTTTGGTAGCTGTTCCTCCAGCTGTTGTTTGTATTAATTGTCATGACAAACTTATTAATGCAGATAATATTTCCTTTAGTAATGTACCATTACCTGTTGCAGTTCCATCAACATCTAATGTTCAGAATGTTCCTGATAACATAAGAGATTTTGTTTCTGAATCCATCAAGAAGGCTATGTCTGTTATTCCTCCTTCTAGTAAACATAAAAAATCTTTTAAAACTTCTCTTTATACAGATGAATTTTTAAATGAACATCATCATTCTGATTCTAATGACTCTTCTGGTTCAGAGGATTCTGTCTCAGAGGTTGATGCTGATAAATCTTCATATTTATTTAAAATGGAATTTATTCGTTCTTTACTTAAAGAAGTACTAATTGCTTTAGAAATTGAGGATTCTGGTCCTCTTGATACTAAATCTAAACGTTTAGATAAGGTCTTTAAATCTCCTGTGGTTATTCCAGAAGTTTTTCCTGTTCCTGGTGTTATTTCTGAAGTAATTTCCAGAGAATGGAATAATTTGGGTAATTCATTTACTCCTTCTAAACGTTTTAAGCAATTATATCCTGTGCCGTCTGACAGATTAGAATTTTGGGACAAAATCCCTAAAGTTGATGGGGCTATTTCTACCCTTGCTAAACGTACTACTATTCCTACGTCAGATGGTACTTCGTTTAAGGATCCTTTAGATAGGAAAATTGAATCCTTTCTAAGAAAAGCTTATCTGTGTTCAGGTAATCTTCTTAGACCTGCTATATCATTGGCTGATGTTGCTGCAGCTTCAACTTTTTGGTTGGAAACATTAGCGCAACAAGTAACAGATCATGATTCTCATAATATTCTTCTTCTTCTTCAACATGCTAATAATTTTATCTGTGATGCCATTTTTGATATTATCAGAGTTGATGTCAGGTTTATGTCTCTAGCTATTTTAGCTAGAAGAGCTTTATGGCTTAAAACTTGGAATGCTGATATGTCTTCTAAATCGACTCTACTTTCCATTTCTTTCCAGGGTAACAAATTATTTGGTTCTCAGTTGGATTCTATTATCTCAACTGTTACTGGTGGGAAAGGAACTTTTTTACCACAGGATAAAAAATCTAAGGGTAAAAACAGGGCTAATAATCGTTTTCGTTCCTTTCGTTTCAACAAAGAACAAAAACCTGATCCTTCATCCTCAGGAGCAGTTTCAGTTTGGAAACCATCTCCAGTCTGGAATAAATCCAAGCCTTCTAGAAAAGCAAAGCCAGCTTCTAAGTCCACATGAAGGTGCGGCCCTCATTCCAGCTCAGCTGGTAGGGGGCAGGTTACGTTTTTTCAAAGAAATTTGGATCAATTCTGTTCACAATCTTTGGATTCAGAACATTGTTTCAGAAGGGTACAGAATTGGTTTCAAGATAAGACCTCCTGCAAAGAGATTTTTTCTTTCCCGTGTCCCAGTAAATCCAGTGAAAGCTCAAGCATTTCTGAAATGTGTTTCAGATCTAGAGTTGGCTGGAGTAATTATGCCAGTTCCAGTTCTGGAACAGGGGCTGGGGTTTTATTCGAATCTCTTCATTGTACCAAAGAAGGAGAATTCCTTCAGACCAGTTCTGGATGTAAAAATATTGAATCGTTATGTAAGGATACCAACGTTCAAAATGGTAACTGTAAGGACTATCTTGCCTTTTGTTCAGCAAGGGCATTATATGTCCACAATAGATTTACAGGATGCATATCTGCATATTCCGATTCATCCAGATCATTATCAGTTCCTGAGATTCTCTTTTCTGGACAAGCATTAACAGTTTGTGGCTCTGCCGTTTGGCCTAGCTAGAGCTCCAAGAATTTTTACAAAGGTTCTCGGTGCCCTTCTGTCTGTAATCAGAGAACAGGGTATTGTGGTATTTCCTTATTTGGACGATATCTTGGTACTTGCTCAGTCTTTACATTTAGCAGAATCTCATACGAATCGACTTGTGTTGTTTCTTCAAGATCATGGTTGGAGGATCAATTCACTAAAAAGTTCATTGATTCCTCAGACAAGGGTAACCTTTTTGGGTTTCCAGATAGATTCAGTGTCCATGACTCTGTCTTTGACAGACAAGAGACGTCTAAAATTGATTTCAGCTTGTCGAAACCTTCAGTCACAATCATTACCTTCGGTAGCCTTATGCATGGAAATTCTAGGTCTTATGACTGCTGCATCGGACGCGATCCCCTTTGCTCGTTTTCACATGCGACCTCTTCAGCTCTGTATGCTGAATCAATGGTGCAGGGATTACACAAAGATATCTCAATTAATATCTTTAAAACAGATTGTACGACACTCTCTGACGTGGTGGACAGATCACCATCGTTTAGTTCAGGGGGCTTCTTTTGTTCTTCCGACCTGGACTGTAGTTTCAACAGATGCAAGTCTTACAGGTTGGGGAGCTGTGTGGGGATCTCTGACGGCACAAGGAGTTTGGGAATCTCAGGAGGTGAGATTACCGATCAATATTTTGGAACTCTGTGCAATTTTCAGAGCTCTTCAGTCTTGGCCTCTTCTGAAGAGAGAATCGTTCATTTGTTTTCAGACAGACAATGTCACAACTGTGGCATACATCAATCATCAAGGAGGGACTCACAGTCCTCTGGCTATGAAAGAAGTATCTCGAATTCTGGTTTGGGCGGAATCCAGCTCCTGTCTAATCTCTGCGGTTCATATCCCAGGTATAGACAATTGGGAAGCGGATTATCTCAGTCGCCAAACGTTGCATCCGGGCGAATGGTCTCTTCACCCAGAGGTATTTCTTCAGATTGTTCAAATGTGGGAGCTTCCAGAAATAGATCTGATGGCGTCTCATCTAAACAAGAAACTTCCCAGGTATCTGTCCAGATCCCGGGATCCTCAGGCGGAAGCAGTGGATGCATTATCACTTCCTTGGAAGTATCATCCTGCCTATATCTTTCCGCCTCTAGTTCTTCTTCCAAGAGTAATCTCCAAGATTCTGAAGGAATGCTCGTTTGTTCTGTAAATGTTTTAAAGGTATGGAGATTGAACGCTTGATTCTTGGTCAAAGAGGTTTCTCTGACTCTGTGATTAATACTATGTTACAGGCTCGTAAATCTGTATCTAGAGAGATATATTATAGAGTCTGGAAGACTTATATTTCTTGGTGTCTTTCTCATAATTTTTCTTGGCATTCTTTTAGAATTCCGAGAATTTTACAGTTTCTTCAGGATGGTTTAGATAAAGGTTTATCCGCAAGTTCTTTGAAAGGACAAATCTCTGCTCTTTCTGTTCTTTTTCGCAGAAAGATTGCTAATCTTCCTGATATTCATTGTTTTGTACAAGCTTTGGTTCGTATAAAACCTGTCATTACGTCTATTTCTCCTCCTTGGAGTTTGAATTTGGTTCTGGGGGCTCTTCAAGCTCCTCCTTTTGAACCCATGCATTCATTGGACATTAAATTACTTTCTTGGAAAGTTTTGTTCCTTTTGGCGATCTCTTCTGCCAGAAGAGTCTCTGAATTATCTGCACTTTCTTGTGAGTCTCCTTTTCTGATTTTTCATCAGGATAAGGCGGTGTTGCGAACTTCTTTTGAATTTTTACCTAAGGTTGTGAATTCCAACAACATTAGTAGAGAAATTGTTATTCCCTCATTATGTCCTAATCCTAAGAATTCTAAGGAGAAATCGTTGCATTCTTTGGATGTTGTTAGTAGCTTCAACATAATATTTCAAAGCTCTAAGTCTTTCCGAAAGACTTCTAGTCTATTTGTTATCTTTTCCGGTTCTAGAAAAGGCCAGAAAGCTTCTGCCATTTCTTTGGCATCTTGGTTGAAATCTTTAATTCATCATGCCTATGTCGAGTCGGGTAAAACTCCGCCTCAAAGGATTACAGCTCATTCTACTAGGTCAGTTTCTACTTCCTGGGCGTTTAGGAATGAAGCTTCGGTTGATCAGATTTGCAAAGCAGCAACTTGGTCTTCTTTGCATACTTTTACTAAATTCTACCATTTTGATGTATTTTCTTCTTCTGAAGCAGTTTTTGGTAGAAAAGTACTTCAGGCAACGGTTTCAGTTTGAATCTTCTGTTCATGTTTTTCATTAAACTTTATTTTGGGTGTGGATTATTTTCAGCAGGAATTGGCTGTCTTTATTTTATCCCTCCCTCTCTAGTGACTCTTGCGTGGAAAGATCCACATCTTGGGTAGTCATTATCCCATACGTCACTAGCTCATGGACTCTTGCTAATTACATGAAAGAAAACATAATTTATGTAAGAACTTACCTGATAAATTCATTTCTTTCATATTAGCAAGAGTCCATGAGGCCCGCCCCTTTTTTGTGGTGGTTATGATTTTTTTGTATAAAGCACAATTTTTCCAATTCCTTATTTTATATGCTTTCGCACTTTTTTCTTATCACCCCACTTCTTGGCTATTCGTTAAACTGATTTGTGGGTGTGGTGAGGGGTGTATTTGTAGGCATTTTGAGGTTTGGGAAACTTTGCCCCTCCTGGTAGGAATGTATATCCCATACGTCACTAGCTCATGGACTCTTGCTAATATGAAAGAAATGAATTTATCAGGTAAGTTCTTACATAAATTATGTTTTCCATTCAATAGAATCAAAAGCCTTTTCGGCATCAAGGGTTAAAAGCGATGTATCGTGTTTAAATTGTTTACTGTTGCTTCTACCTATATTCCACATATAGTCTAAGAGTGTTGTGATTTTCCGCATATTTTTGGATAAATTCCTCGAGGCCATAAATCCTGTCTGATCGGGAGGGATTATCTTTTCCAGACAGATCATAAATCTAGGTGCTATAATAGAAGTTAATAGCTTATAGTCTGTAGTAAGCACAGATATTGGTCTATATGAAGCGATATCTTCCGGATTTTTATCTTTCTTGGGAATTGAAGAAATATTGGCTGCAGAAAAATAGCCTCAAGGTGGATTATTTGCTGAGAAGTAATTATTAAAACGTTTTTCAAGTATAGGTTTAATTTCTTCCGCAAGGATTTTTAAATATTCTGCGGCTAAACAGTTGGGCCTGCTGCCTTATTTAACTTAGCTTTTTCTATCGCTTTTCCAATTTCTTCCCCTGTGATTGGAGCATTAAGCATAGCAAGAAGGTCTTCTGAGACTAACGGTGTTCTAATTTGTTCCCAGATTTTTTTTGATTTAACATTATTACTACTAGTCTTCGTATAGAGCTTCTGGTAATATGTGTAAAAAAACTTACTAATATCTGCCGGATCTGTATATCTCTGATCTCCTTCTTTAACCCCTTAACGACCAAGGACGTACGCCACACGTCCTCAAAAAAAAAAATACAGTTAATGACGAGGACGTGTGGCGTACGTCCTTGGTATCTCTTCCAGCTGCTTTCCGGTTATTGCAGTGATGCCTCGATATCGAGGCATCCTGCAATAACCCCCCTTGACCATCCGATGCAGAGAGAGCCACTCTGTGGCCCTCTCTGCACCGGACATCGGTGGCCGGTATCGGTGGGTGGGAGCAAGTTTGGGAGGCGGGTGGGCGGCCATCGATGTGCCGAGCGGAGTGGAGGGGGGCGCGCACGGGAGCACGCGCGTACACGGGGGGCGGCGGGCGGGCGCGTGCACGGGGCGGGAGGGAACCGCTACACTGCAGAAAAAAAAGTTAAGAAACTTTAAAAAAAAATTAAAATAAAAATTAAAAAAAATAAATGATTATCTAAGGGTTCTGGAAGGGGTGGGGGGTTGGTCTTGGGGGGGGGGGGGGAGCTACACTACAGAAAAGGGCAATAAAAAAAACAAAACATACTTTTTGTTACTAAACTGGGTACTGGCAGACAGCTGCCAGTACCCAAGATGGCGCCCATTAAGGCAGAGGGGGAGGGTTAGAAAGCTGTTTGGTGGGGGATCAGTGAGGTTGGGGGCTAAGGGGGGAATCCTACACAGCAGCATATGTAAATATGCCCCCCCCCCCCCCCCCAAAAAAAAAGCCCAAATATAGCTTTTATTTTTAGTACTGGCAGAGTTTCTGCCAGTACTTAAGATGGCGGTGACAATTGTGGGGTGGGGGAGGGAAGATAAGAGAGCTGTTTGAGAGGCATCAGGGGGTCTGATTTTTTAGGTGGGAGGCTGAGCTCTACACTAAAGCTAAAATTAGCCCTGCAAGCTCCCTACAAGCTACATAATTAACCCCATCACTGCTAGCCATAATACACGTGTGAGGGGCATTTGGCGGCCTTCTAATTACCACAAAGCAACGCTAAAGCCATATATGTCTGCTATTTCTGAACAAAGGGGATCCCAGAGAAGCATTTACAACCATTTGTGCCATAATTGCACAAGCTGTTTGTAAATGATTTCAGTGAGAAACCTAAAATTGTGAAAAATTTAACGTTTTTTTTAATTTGATCTCATTTGGTGGTGAAATGGTGGCATGAAATATACCAAAATTGGCCTAGATCAATACTTGGGGTTGTCTACTACACTAAAGCTAAAATTACCCCTAAAAGCTCCCTACATGCTCCCTAATTAACCCCTTCACTGCTGGGCATAATACACGTGTAGTGCGCAGTGGCATTTAGCAGCCTTCTAATTACCAAAAAGCAACGCCAAAGCCATATATGTCTGCTATTTCTGAACAAAGGGGATCCCAGAGAAGAATTTACAATAATTTAAGCCATAATTGCACAAGCTGTTTGTAAATAATTTCAGTGAGAAACCAAAAGTTTGTGAAAAAATTAGTGAAAAAGTGAACAATTTTTTGTATTTAATCGCATTTGGCGGTGAAATGGTGGCATGAAATATACCAAAATGGGCCTAGATAAATACTTTGGGATGTCTACTAAAAAAAAATATATACATGTCAATGGATATTCAGAGATTCCTGAAAGATATTAGTGTTCTAATGTAACTAGCGCTAATTTTGAAAAATAATGGTTTGGAAATAGCAAAGTGCTACTTATATTTATGGCCCTATAACTTACAAAAAAAGCAAAGAAGATGTAAACATTGGGTATTTCTAAACTCAGGACAAAATTTAGAAACTATTTAGCATGGGTGTTTTTTGGTGGTTGTAGATATGTAACAGATTTTGGGGGTCAAAGTTAGAAAAAGTGTGTTTTTCCTCATATTTTATAAAAAAATTTTATAGTAAATTATAAGATATGATGAAAATAATGGTATCTTTAGAAAGTCCATTTAATGGTGAGAAAAACGGTATATAATGTGTGTGGGTACAGTAAATGAGTAAGAGGAAAATTACAGCTAAACACAAACACCGCAGAAATGTAAAAATAGCCTTGGTCCCAAACGGACAAAAAATGGAAAAGTGCTGTGGTCATTAAGGGGTTAATGGCTAGTATATAGTTTTTCTCTTTTGTATTCTAAACTATTTTAGCGAGATATTTAGCAGAACACCCGTGGTAACCTCTAAACTGTAAACTTGTTTTCTTCTCTTCTTCATAGGATTTCTGTTTTAGAAAGATATCCCTTTCCTGCCTTGCTCTAGAATAATTCTCCCAGCTAGCCCGACTTGAGTCATGATAACGTTTTCTATAAGTATTTTTAACTTGATTTGCTAATTGAACTTCTCTCATATTATCTTTCTTTTTCTTATTGCTCATATATTCTTTTAGTTATCCCCTTATGCCTCCCAGAATTTCTCTATTTTATTAGGGTACAATATATTATTTGTGCTGTAGTTTTTCCATTTTTGCTTTAGCCATAATAAAAACCTGGTGGTGGTATACATAAATCTGGGAAAATAAATAGCTTGAGTCTTTTCTTTGGGTCTAGCAAATGTATGAAATGACAGTGAGACAACCGCGTGATCCGATATAGCTATATCACTTATTTTGGGTTACATTTTTTGAAGGGATAATGATTCCGCAACTAATAAGAAATCAATTCTAGAGAATGTTCTAAAGGTTTTTGATTCACATGTAAAAGAGCGGATATCTGGGTTTTGTACCCTCCATATATCAATTATTGTAAGCTTATGACAAAAGCTTTTAATGTATTTGGCATGTTTAATGTGGACTTTTAAGACATGACAGGTTAAAATCACCACCTATGATGAGATTATCTGTTAAAGGGAACAGTTTAACTTTTAGTCTCTCCCAGAATACTTTACAGAATACATTTGGTGCATATATCTTACAGAAAACAAATTCTGTTTCATTAATTTGTAAAATAATATATCTAGCTTCTGGATCTAGTTCAACCTGTATTATTTTATAGGATAAGTTTTTATTCAAAAGTATTGTAACACCTGATTTTCTACCACAGCACGGGTCGCTATTACATCCCCCCACCCATCTAGATCTCAACTTGGGGATTTCTGGTGCTTTTAAATGTGTTTCCTGTAGAAAGACACTTGGGTCCTGCTTACCTAATTTTTAAATTATAAGTTTCATTGGTGTAGTTACTCCACCAATATTCCAGGAGAGAATATTTAAATTTCCCTTATTAACAGTCGTATCAAAAAGTAAAAACTATATTTTAACAATAAGACTAACTTTAAAAACCCGATCAACGCTACGGATCTGTACCGTCAGTAACTACAGGACAGCAAGACCTCCGAACACCAGATATGGAGGGGGAGGGAAGAAGGAGCAAGAAAGGAGAGAAGGGGGGGAAGGAAAAAAAGTATATACTAAAAAAAAGGTCCATATATACAAACATGCATACATGGCAACCAAGAACCCAAGTTGTCATAATATCAAACATAGTGAGGCATTTCCAAGTAGTTTTAAACTTATTTTTTCTTTCAAAACCCATATAGATCATTTAAACGTTAGATTTTTAGCATACATAGTAAAAGGGAATATCTCAGATATAGATTAAGAATTCTCAGTAATGTAATTTTTTGCTTCCTCTATAGTGTTCAATGCTATCCTATTACTATCTTTTTCCACTATGATTTTGGCTGGGTAGAACATACGCGCATTTATTCCCTTGTTTATCATTTGAGTACAGTAGGGAGCCATATTCTTTCTTTTCAGAGTCGTTTCATTTGATAAATCTTGAAATAAAAGGATTTTCTCCAACATAGGTGTGTCCGGTCCACGGCGTCATCCTTACTTGTGGGATATTCTCTTCCCCAACAGGAAATGGCAAAGAGCCCAGCAAAGCTGGTCACATGATCCCTCCTAGGCTCCGCCTACCCCAGTCATTCTCTTTGCCGTTGTACAGGCAACATCTCCACGGAGATGGCTTAGAGTTTTTTAGTGTTTAACTGTAGTTTTTATTATTCAATCAAGAGTTTGTTATTTTGAAATAGTGCTGGTATGTACTATTTACTCAGAAACAGAAAAGAGATGAAGATTTCTGTTTGTATGAGGAAAATGATTTTAGCAACCGTCACTAAAATCCATGGCTGTTCCACACAGGACTGTTGAGAGCAATTAACTTCAGTTGGGGGAACAGTGAGCAGTCTCTTGCTGCTTGAGGTATGACACATTCTAACAAGACGATGTAATGCTGGAAGCTGTCATTTTCCCTATGGGATCCGGTAAGCCATGTTTATTACGATCGTAAATAAGGGCTTCACAAGGGCTTATTAAGACTGTAGACTTTTTTTGGGCTAAATCGATTCATTATTAACACATATTTAGCCTTGAGGAATCATTTTATTTGGGTATTTTGCTATAATAATATCGGCAGGCACTGTTTTAGACACCTTATTCTTTAGGGACTTTCCCAAAGCATAGGCAGAGCCTCATTTTCGCGCCGGTGTTGCGCACTTGTTTTTGAGAGGCATGGCATGCAGTCGCATGTGAGAGGAGCTCTGATACTTAGAAAGACTTTCTGAAGGCGTCATTTGGTATCGTATTCCCCTTTGGGCTTGGTTGGGTCTCAGCAAAGCAGATACCAGGGACTGTAAAGGGGTTAAAGTTCAAAACGGCTCCGGTTCCGTTATTTTAAGGGTTAAAGCTTCCAAATTTGGTGTGCAATATTTTTAAGGCTTTAAGACACTGTGGTGAAAATTTGGTGAATTTTGAACAATTCCTTCATGTTTTTTCGCAATTGCAGTAATAAAGTGTGTTCAGTTTAAAATTTAAAGTGACAGTAACGGTTTTATTTTAAAACGTTTTTTGTACTTTGTTATCAAGTTTATGCCTGTTTAACATGTCTGAACTACCAGATAGACTGTGTTCTGAATGTGGGGAAGCCAGAATTCCTATTCATTTAAATAAATGTGATTTATGTGACAATGATGCCCAAGATGATTCCTCAAGTGAGGGGAGTAAGCATGGTACTGCATCATTCCCTCCTTCGTCTACACGAGTCTTGCCCACTCAGGAGGCCCCTAGTACATCTAGCGCGCCAATACTCCTTACTATGCAACAATTAACGGCTGTAATGGATAATTCTGTCAAAAACATTTTAGCCAAAATGAACACTTATCAGCGTAAGCGCGACTGCTCTGTTTTAGATACTGAAGAGCATGACGACGCTGATAATAATGTTTCTGAAGGGCCCCTAACCCAGTCTGATGGGGCCAGGGAGGTTTTGTCTGAGGGAGAAATTACTGATTCAGGGAACATTTCTCAACAAGCTGAACCTGATGTGATTACATTTAAATTTAAGTTGGAACATCTCCGCATTCTGCTTAAGGAGGTATTATCCACTCTGGATGATTGTGACAAGTTGGTCATCCCAGAGAAACTATGTAAAATGGACAAGTTCCTAGAGGTGCCGGGGCTCCCAGAAGCTTTTCCTATACCCAAGCGGGTGGCGGACATTGTTAATAAAGAATGGGAAAGGCCCGGTATTCCTTTCGTCCCTCCCCCCATATTTAAAAAATTGTTTCCTATGGTCGACCCCAGAAAGGACTTATGGCAGACAGTCCCCAAGGTCGAGGGAGCGGTTTCCACTTTAAACAAACGCACCACTATACCCATAGAGGATAGTTGTGCTTTCAAAGATCCTATGGATAAAAAATTAGAAGGTTTGCTTAAAAAGATGTTTGTTCAGCAGGGTTACCTTCTACAACCAATTTCATGCGTTGTCCCTGTCGCTACAGCCGCATGTTTCTGGTTCGATGAGCTGATAAAGGCGGTCGATAGTGATTCTCCTCCTTATGAGGAGATTATGGACAGAATCAATGCTCTCAAATTGGCTAATTCTTTTACCCTAGACGCCACTTTGCAATTGGCTAGGTTAGCGGCTAAGAATTCTGGGTTTGCTATTGTGGCGCGCAGAGCGCTTTGGTTGAAATCTTGGTCGGCTGATGCGTCTTCCAAGAACAAGCTACTTAACATTCCTTTCAAGGGGAAAACGCTGTTTGGCCCTGACTTGAAAGAGATTATCTCTGATATCACTGGGGGTAAGGGCCACGCCCTTCCTCAGGATCGGCCTTTCAAGGCAAAAAATAAACCTAATTTTCGTCCCTTTCGTAGAAACGGACCAGCCCAAAGTGCTACGTCCTCTAAGCAAGAGGGTAATACTTCTCAAGCCAAGCCAGCTTGGAGACCAATGCAAGGCTGGAACAAGGGAAAGCAGGCCAAGAAACCTGCCACTGCTACCAAGACAGCATGAAATGTTGGCCCCCGATCCGGGACCGGATCTGGTGGGGGGCAGACTCTCTCTCTTCGCTCAGGCTTGGGCAAGAGATGTTCTGGATCCTTGGGCGCTAGAAATAGTCTCCCAAGGTTATCTTCTGGAATTCAAGGGGCTTCCCCCAAGGGGGAGGTTCCACAGGTCTCAGTTGTCTTCAGACCACATAAAAGGACAGGCATTCTTACATTGTGTAGAAGACCTGTTAAAAATGGGAGTGATTCATCCTGTTCCATTAAGAGAACAAGGGATGGGGTTCTACTCCAATCTGTTCATAGTTCCCAAAAAAGAGGGAACGTTCAGACCAATCTTAGATCTCAAGATCTTAAACAAGTTTCTCAAGGTTCCATCGTTCAAGATGGAAACCATTCGAACTATTCTTCCTTCCATCCAGGAAGGTCAATTCATGACCACGGTGGATTTAAAGGATGCGTATCTACATATTCCTATCCACAAGGAACATCATCGGTTCCTAAGGTTCGCATTCCTGGACAAGCATACCAGTTCGTGGCGCTTCCTTTCGGATTAGCCACTGCTCCAAGGATTTTCACAAAGGTACTAGGGTCCCTTCTAGCTGTGCTAAGACCAAGGGGCATTGCTGTAGTACCTTACTTGGACGACATTCTGATTCAAGCGTCGTCCCTTCCTCAAGCAAAGGCTCACACGGACATAGTCCTGGCCTTTCTCAGATCTCACGGATGGAAAGTGAACGTGGAAAAGAGTTCTCTATCTCCGTCAACAAGGGTTCCCTTCTTGGGAACAATAATAGACTCCTTAGAAATGAGGATATTTCTGACAGAGGCCAGAAAAACAAAACTTCTAGACTCTTGTCGGATACTTCATTCCGTTCCTCTTCCTTCCATAGCTCAGTGCATGGAAGTGATCGGGTTGATGGTAGCGGCAATGGACATAGTTCCTTTTGCGCGCATTCATCTAAGACCATTACAACTGTGCATGCTCAGTCAGTGGAATGGGGATTATACAGACTTGTCTCCGAAGATACAAGTAAATCAGAGGACCAGAGACTCACTCCGTTGGTGGCTGTCCCTGGACAACCTGTCACGAGGGATGACATTCCGCAGACCAGAGTGGGTCATTGTCACGACCGATGCCAGTCTGATGGGCTGGGGCGCGGTCTGGGGATCCCTGAAAGCTCAGGGTCTTTGGTCTCGGGAAGAATCTCTTCTACCGATAAATATTCTGGAACTGAGAGCGATATTCAATGCTCTCAAGGCTTGGCCTCAGCTAGCGAGGGCCAAGTTCATACGGTTTCAATCAGACAACATGACAACTGTTGCGTACATCAACCATCAGGGGGGAACAAGGAGTTCCCTAGCGATGGAAGAAGTGACCAAAATCATTCTATGGGCGGAGTCTCACTCCTGCCACCTGTCCGCTATCCACATCCCAGGAGTGGAAAATTGGGAAGCGGATTTTCTGAGTCGTCAGACATTGCATCCGGGGGAGTGGGAACTCCATCCGGAAATCTTTGCCCAAGTCACTCAGCTGTGGGGCATTCCAGACATGGATCTGATGGCCTCTCGTCAGAACTTCAAAGTTCCTTGCTACGGGTCCAGATCCAGGGATCCCAAGGCGGCTCTAGTGGATGCACTAGTAGCACCTTGGACCTTCAAACTAGCTTATGTATTCCCGCCGTTTCCTCTCATCCCCAGGCTGGTAGCCAGGATCTATCAGGAGAGGGCGTCGGTGATCTTGATAGCTCCTGCGTGGCCACGCAGGACTTGGTATGCAGATCTGGTGAATATGTCATCGGCTCCACCTTGGAAGCTACCTTTGAGACGAGACCTTCTTGTTCAGGGTCCGTTCGAACATCCGAACCTGGTTTCACTCCAGCTGACTGCTTGGAGATTGAACGCTTGATCTTATCGAAGCGAGGGTTCTCAGATTCTGTTATCGATACTCTTGTTCAGGCCAGAAAGCCTGTAACTAGAAAAATTTACCACAAAATTTGGAAAAAATATATCTGTTGGTGTGAATCTAAAGGATTCCCTTGGGACAAGGTTAAGATTCCTAAGATTCTATCCTTCCTTCAAGAAGGATTGGAAAAAGGATTATCTGCAAGTTCCCTGAAGGGACAGATTTCTGCCTTGTCTGTGTTACTTCACAAAAAGCTGGCAGCTGTGCCAGATGTTCAAGCCTTTGTTCAGGCTCTGGTTAGAATTAAGCCTGTTTACAAACCTTTGACTCCTCCTTGGAGTCTCAATTTAGTTCTTTCAGTTCTTCAGGGGGTTCCGTTTGAACCCTTACATTCCGTTGATATTAAGTTATTATCTTGGAAAGTTTTGTTTTTAGTTGCAATTTCTTCTGCTAGAAGAGTTTCAGAATTATCTGCTCTGCAGTGTTCTCCTCCTTATCTGGTGTTCCATGCAGATAAGGTGGTTTTACGTACTAAACCTGGTTTTCTTCCAAAAGTTGTTTCTAACAAAAACATTAACCAGGAGATTATCGTACCTTCTCTGTGTCCGAAACCAGTTTCAAAGAAGGAACGTTTGTTGCACAATTTGGATGTTGTTCGCGCTCTAAAATTCTATTTAGATGCTACAAAGGATTTTAGACAAACATCTTCCTTGTTTGTTGTTTATTCCGGTAAAAGGAGAGGTCAAAAAGCAACTTCTACCTCTCTCTCTTTTTGGATTAAAAGCATCATCAGATTGGCTTACGAGACTGCCGGACGGCAGCCTCCCGAAAGAATCACAGCTCATTCCACTAGGGCTGTGGCTTCCACATGGGCCTTCAAGAACGAGGCTTCTGTTGATCAGATATGTAGGGCAGCGACTTGGTCTTCACTGCACACTTTTACCAAATTTTACAAGTTTGATACTTTTGCTTCTTCTGAGGCTATTTTTGGGAGAAAGGTTTTGCAAACCGTGGTGCCTTCCATTTAGGTGACCTGATTTGCTCCCTCCCTTCATCCGTGTCCTAAAGCTTTGGTATTGGTTCCCACAAGTAAGGATGACGCCGTGGACCGGACACACCTATGTTGGAGAAAACAGAATTTATGTTTACCTGATAAATTACTTTCTCCAACGGTGTGTCCGGTCCACGGCCCGCCCTGGTTTTTTTAATCAGGTCTGATAATTTATTTTCTTTAACTACAGTCACCACGGTACCATATGGTTTCTCCTATGCAAATATTCCTCCTTAACGTCGGTCGAATGACTGGGGTAGGCGGAGCCTAGGAGGGATCATGTGACCAGCTTTGCTGGGCTCTTTGCCATTTCCTGTTGGGGAAGAGAATATCCCACAAGTAAGGATGACGCCGTGGACCGGACACACCGTTGGAGAAAGTAATTTATCAGGTAAACATAAATTCTGTTTTTTTTATTTGCTATAGTAAAAGGATCAAATTTTTTATAGAGTTTGAGCATTTCAATCTTGTCTTGAAATTTGAGGAGTTTAAAGATGCAAATCCTATTTCTAGTTGTTCCATCCTCATTCATTTTTTTTGGACCTACTCTATGGGCTCTCTCAATTGCTAATGGAAGTTGTTGGGGTGCAAACCCTAAATTGTGCGGTAATAGCATGGAAGTAAAGTTTAATACATTATCATACTCAGGTGTTTTCAGGGAGACCTACTAGCCTGATGTTATTACGCCTAGAGCGATCTTATAACGCCTTCAGACGGGATTGTAGGTTGGGTATTTTAGATTCCTGATTTGAGAGTGTACTCTCCTGCGTGTTAACAAGATCTTCTAAGTCAGAAATCCTAGTTTCTGCTTCTAGCATTCTAGAGGCAAATTGTTTAACTTCCCCTGATAAGGAGTCTAGGCTTGTAGAAATACTTAAAAGATCTTTTTTTTAATAGTCAAATTGAGGAGTGAATATTTGGCTTATTTGTGTTACCAGAGCTTGGGCATCAAAAGGATTAACCATCCAAAATGGAATCTGAACTCACATCAATTGCCTTATATTTTTTATCTTTTGATTTAGGAGGCATTATGGGTGAATTTTTTTTTTTCACCTGCGTGACAAATTTTTCCATTAACCAAGGTGAGTGTGTAAAATTGTGAATATGTAGTGCACACTTTTTTTTTTTTTATTTTTTTTTTTTTATTATTTTTTTTTTGCCTAGTGGCGGTGTCCGGCACAAATAGATATTTAAAAAAAAAAGTGTGTATATTTTGTTGCTATCTAGCGAAGGATTAGCTGATAGCGTACGACTATGTAAAAGAACTTTAAACGTGTGCCAAAAAAAGAATAGATCAGAACAAAACAATTTTCCCCTAAATAAAAGTGTAAGAGCCTTTTAATCGCATTTTGAATTACATGTTAACGTTTTGACATAATTTAGAGTGTAGGTATAGGCAATTTAGAAAAGAAAGGGAAAAAAAAAGCACACAAAGTAGTAATTAAAAAACAAAACAAAAAAAAAACCACACACACTTTACCCCCCCATACAGTACTGATTCTCCTTCTACTGACCATAATGTGATTTGATTGTCTGCCTAGGTATCCTTTCCAAAAAAAAAAAAGCACTAGCGGTAGCAAAATGTTAATCTCTACCAATATCTTGGAATAAGTATCTGGGCTTTAAATTTGCTATTTTTATATAACCACACAATATACAATTAAGCCTATTATATATCAGGAAAAATAAATAACTACTTTAGGGTATATTTAAATGTGGTGTGATATTTGATATAATATCCTCATGCAAAATACACCATTACCTGCTGTTAGGGCCTTTCTCTCAATAATGGATATACAAGACTGTCCAATGTTATTTTGAACACAGAAAATAGTTATCCAGGTCATGAAATGCTCAATTATGCTAGGAGAGTTTTTATATTCAGCAATAGCAAACAGTTCTGATAAGTGAAGCCATCCCACTTTAGACTTATAATAAAAGTTAGACCATTTAACTCAGTACCCCACAAGCAGAAAACCGGCCATGCCTGCACTGTGGGGTTTTAACCTGGTTTATCAGAATCAAGTATATAAAGCAGTAGTGGTGGCCAGCGATAAATGTTTATAACACTGTAGGTGCAACAATACTTGCGTGACAAGCAATGTAGGTTAGCTCCAGGTTTGTCCTTTAGATGCTCCAGAACACCGAGCCAGCATAAACCAGGAGCTCCGGTTTTCACTAAGGCAGGGTGAGTAACAGACTTGGATACCTCCGAATCTTCTGTGCCAGGATACGCTGTGTAGGCGGTGCATGACACTCGGATCCCTCCAGGTGTCAGCAGCTCTGTCTTCAAACAGCTGAAACAGCCAATGGCCTCTGGTTTGCTTTTCTTAGCAATGCTTCGATTTGCTGCTGGGTATCCACCGGGTCTTAATACTTCTCTCAAGCCTGGTCTAAATCACTGGTGAGTAGCTACTGGCCTGTCTTTATTTGTCAGCTTTATCCACTTCTGCTTTAAACTTCTCAGGTATCTTGTACCATGTAGCTGTTGACCAAACCGGCCAGGTAGACTTTGAGCACCAGAGGTAGTACTCCTCATCAATGCCGCTACCAGAACCACAAAGCGTCCTCGGGCTAATCGGCTGTGAGCTGGGGAAGTGCTTTCAGCAGCGTTTCACAGGAACGCCGACATGGAGCACACGGCGGCGTGACTCCACCCCCAGCGGAAGTCCTTTTTCTTCATTATATTTCATCAATATTGTGGCTGTGATAATGGTTATGCTTGTCTTTGCATCTACACATGTGTGCTCTTCACATAATTTTTGGCAACATCACATGAAAGGTCTAATCATATTGATATATAGTGAATCATATTTTTACTTGAGTGTATTGTTCTCTCCCATCATTACCAGGTCATGCTGCTGAGCAGCTGATCTAATTACTCTAGCAAATTCAATTGCTGTCTTTAGTGGCTTAGAAACAGGCACACATTTAGAGGTTTAAAGGTAATAAAGTATATTAATATAACAATGTTGGTTGTGCAAAGCAGGGAATGCGTAGTAAAGGCATTATCTATCTTGTTATTGTTTAAAAATGTTTGTGTTGACTGTCCCTTTTAAAGCCTCTTTGGCACATAATGAACTTGAAAGAGAATTAAATACATAACCTTCAGAAACATATAAGGCTTGACAAACTCTATGGCAAGGGTGCCTGTGTGGGGGGAAAAGAAGGGGGGGTCAGATGTAAACAAATGAGTAAAAATTGTGATTGTGTGATTTTAGTGATGGATTTGGGTCAGGGGGCAGTGCCTATGACACACATTCCCTATAGGAAGTGGCTATGGTTTCAGGTCAGCCAAACGGTTAGGACGTTTCATGCCGTCCTAACAGTGTTAAATTCCAGTGCAGTTAGGACGGCATAGAACCTCCTAATGGCAGGAAGGGGTTTAAAAAGTAGGCCATGTGACAAATGTGGTTGCCTTGCTCACAGTAATAGTGTCCATACAGGGAGAGTAAAGTCAGAATTCAAACCTTCATGATTTAGATAGAGCATACAATTTTAAACAATATTCCGATTCTATTGGTAACTCTTGTTGAAAAGTGATGCTGAAGATGCATATTATAAGAGGTAGTTGAAAATTCAATATTTTTTGAATTTTACAAACAACCACCAAGTGATTCAGCGCAATACTATCTCAGCAAAATGTGATAAAATAAGACAACTAAAAATAAATTATGAATTGAATAATATGTTACAACTGAACAATTATAACCCTAACACGTGTTTATATAACAATCCTGGAATAAAAACTTTTTTTTAAAATAAGAAAAAATAATAAATAAATAAATAAATAAATAGAATAATAAAATAATAAAGAAGTCTTGATGGTGAGAAAAGATATATTTATATATCTCTCCGGATATAAACACAGTCTTACTGTTGATAGTAGTGATTTTGAAATACTCCTTTATTTTTTGCTTTTAAAATATCCCCCCATTTAAACACAGTAACAGCCTTACACAGACTTATTTCTCTGGACATCCGTTGCTAACTGCTGGATATCAGTAAGGGCAGAAGAGTGAGCAGCCCCCCTCACATACACATAACCTCCTCACCTCCACAGGTGCCTAGAACAACATAACTTATGGAGTACAATTTAACCCTACGGCTGACAAAAAGGACTACAGTACAATGTAAGGGAATACACTGCAGTTCTGTCTGATAGCCAAGGTGTTAACTTTTGTTCCACTTGTTATCTTGTTCACGGCAACAGCAGAAGTTTCGGCCCCCACTCTTGACACTGAGCTGGCAGAAGCAGGGGAATGTAAAGGGCTCGGCAGTAAGTCCACGGCCAAATTGTGAGAGAACGTCTGCCACTTTAGTCTTCTCTAAATTTCTGAATCTTCCATAAGTAAGTGCTGGCTTATTACAATAGGGAGATTGATGGTGCACACTGTTATGACACTATTAAGCGGTAACGGCAGTTAAAGGGATACTAAGCCCAAATTTTTTCTTTAATGATTCAGATAGAGCATGCACCTTTAAGCAACTTTTTTATTTACTCCTACTATCAATTTTCCTTCGTTATTTTGCTATCTTTATTTAAAAAGTAGGAATTTAAAGCTTAGGAGCCAGCCCATTTTAGGTTCAGCACCCTGGATAGGGCTTGATAATTGGTCGCTACATTTAGCAAACCTATAAGCAAGCATAACCCAGGTTCTCAATCAAAAATGGGCCGTCTCTTAAGCTTTACATTCCTTGTTTGTAAATAAAGATAGCAAGAGAACGAAGAAAATTGATAATAGGAGTAAATTACAAAATTGCTTAAAATTCCATGCTCTATCTGAATCATTAAAGGGACAGTAAACACCAGAATTTTTGTTGTTTAAAGATAATCCCTTTATTGCCCATTCCTCAGTTTTGCATAACAAAAACTGTTATAGAAATACACCTTTTACCTCTATGATTACCTTGTATCTAAACCTCTGCAAACTGCCCTCTTATTTCAGTTCTTTTGACAGACTTGCATTTTAGCCAATCAGTGCTCACTCCAGGGTAACTTCACGTGCATGAGCTCAATGTTATCTATATGAAACACATGAACTAATGCCCTCTAGTGGCCAATATGCATTCAGATTAGAGGCAGTCTCCAAGGTCTAAGACATTAGCAAATGAACTTCCTAGAATTTAGCTTTCATTTAAGAATACCAAGAGAACAAAGCAAAATTGGTGATAAAAGTAAATTGGAAAGTGGTTTAAAATTGAATTCCCTATTTAAATCATGAGTTTATTTTGGACTTGACTGTCGCTTTAAGGAAAAAAATTGTGTTTAGGTTTAATACGTGGGAGGACAGAAATGGTCCATTCCGGGCAGGCACACTGCTGACTGTCTAAAAAAGTTACTAGGTGGGAAAGACATGGAGAATTTGCTCGTTGGAAACATGTTTTCTTTCTGGCCAATTAGATCTGGGTATCCATTATCAATCTTATTTCCTAGCCACACCTGTTTGTTTAGGATGAGTATTTCAGACGCTTAGCCATAAGGCAAGGTAGTCTCGATCCAGTTTGTGCAACATATCAGCTGTGTATGCCTGGATAAGTTGGGTAAATTATTCTTGACTAAAGTAGATGTTGTCTTGGTGGATGACTATGCAACAGGTCATATTTGTTAGATTCTCAATGATCAAAACATTCTACCACCCTAAGATATGGAGTAATCTTATAACATCAATTCATTGCCATTGATCAACGGATTAATTATTGCTGATCACTGTATTTAAAATCTTCACAGGCTGAGGGTTTTACTTACACATTCTCGTTTTTTTTTTTTTAGGTTAATTAACAAAAGTTACAGGCAAGTATCACAATACACAATGTACGAAAGTGCAGCATGGCGGACAGGTATAACATCTAACGTGTTAGTCTATACGTAAGCTCCACTAGGGGCTGTGAAAAGCGTTAGCAGTTTGTTATACCTGGCCACCATGCTGCACTTTTGTTATTTTTAATTTTTCTAATAGTCTTTTGTTTTGATTGCACACTGGTAATGCATACTACATTGTGTATTGTGGGGCTTATGCTTAGCGGAGTGATCCACCGCAGTGTACACACTCCGGGTTAGGACTTCCCAGTGTTTGGTGGATTGTCTCACGTGACTGTGGAACTGACCCTTTCCTGGAGCCGCGGCATGTGATGAGTGTGGTAGCTATGTATCGTCTTGTAACAGACCTATAAGGATGATACTACTTTTGAACAAGCAGTTGGCTTTCATGTCTCCATAAATCACATCAGCACTGGGACTAATCTGTGAATTCACAAGTAAAGAGCAAATTTAGTGTTATATGGTAAGGTCCCAATTTGAATAAAAGATGTATTATCTAGGAACCAGAAATAAAAAAAATACGCTTCTAGATTAGAATATTCAAAATGTTAAAGCCTTAAGGTAGCTTAAGGTAACTCTCTAACATATAGAAATCCTGGAAGGATGAAGTTGAGCATATGGCATTTCTCAGTATTTTAAATAGTTAAGGCAAATACTAAACTTTCATCAGATATAAAACATATACAATAAAGAACATTGTAAACAAATAATCTAGTCTAGCTCCATACAAAAAACTGGAAAAATCTCTGTATCCAAAGGTCTAAGTAAAGAAGCATAAAAACTGACCCAATATGTGTTAAGCTGGAACCACACATCTAATCCTAAAGGCATTCAGAGATTTGATTGAGTGAAAATAATGTAATAGCTATCCACATGTGAATACAGATGAAGGCCCCATACTTTAGGTTCCCTAACCATCATTAGGGTTCACAAAGTCCACATGAAGGGGGGGGGGTTACAAGCAAGTGAGTTGCTATATGTTCCATAAAGTTAAGTCCTAGGGGCAGCGATACATAAGTGGACAATGCAATTTAATAATCCTGAAATATGTTATACAATTTTCCCTCCTGCTCACCCAAGAGAAATACAACCAATCCTGTCTTTGCCGAAGGTGCATGGACTGGAGATTCCGTGTTTGAAAGTTGCATATGTAATTGTGACACAGGCAGCCTTTTCAAACACTATACTTAATCAGCTTCTCACACTGGCTCCATGGATCAGCAAAAAATATAGCCGTCAGCTTCCATTTTTACACTTCTAGTAGTTGTTACCCTGGCAACACTGTGAGCTCTGTGTCGCCTGCGTCTTGTAAAGCAGACACAGAAGGCTTCCAATATTCTTGAGCCACACCAAACCCTTTAATGTCTTGAGCATGTGTAAAGTCTGACCGGGCTAATCTGTCTGTCCTTAGTAATTGAATACCAGGAGGAACAGTAGGTTAAGATTGATCCCAGGGCATAGCCACTTTCGATTTGCTCACCAAAGTGTCCGGTGATGAAGAGTGGCCAACCACCACTCTAATGGTCTCTGCAAAGGCCACTTGATATCTGTTGAACAGAGTGTGTATTTCTCCTATAAGCATAGTGCATCCATGTTGTGTGGTACACTGGTTATAACTCCGAGATACATAGTGCAGTACTGGAACTCTGTAAAACACAAACCCGAAGGAATCCTGCCTGTAGGTGTGATGTAAGACCGCAGCCTCAAAAGTAGCTCCAGATCATCGTGGCATGCAGCAATCCTGAAAATAATTACTTAAGTGAAAGAAGAATTGTCAATAGATCATTAATCTGCAGTTGTTTAGACAACATTCTTCTGGTGGCATCTTCGAGCAACAGGCAGAACTTCATACACATACAGTCTTGAAAAATCTGAAGAAGCGCCGGGTGGTTGGTCAAACAAGAAGAGACAACTCAAGCCTTCTCAGTCCACAATATTTCTGGTGCCCTCTTCAATACAGATAGAACTCTAGTTTTGCTTCCTCACAAGAAGATTTAAGAGCTAAAGTTGTTCCTTTAACAAATTCAGAATTACATAACGTTAACATCAAGGCAATGGATGAATCTGATTGGCAAGCTCAATTCTACCATTCATATAGTCAAATGTGCTTGGTGGAGAGCCAGGATATTCCAAAATCACTGACACACTGGTAAAAGGAGTATCCACTAATGCACAAGATTCGTTTTCCAGCGTCTCTGAAGTTTCATATTAGATGGTGGCTGAAGAGCCAAAAAAACGTTCTCAGGGGGTTAAATTAACTCGGCTCAAGTGTATAGAAGTCACCACAAATTCCAGCAGCAGAGGCTGGGGTACAGTCTGTGGGCAAGATTCTATTAACCCTTTGAGTGCTAAGCACTTTCCCACCTGGGTGCTAAGATTTTTTAAGTTTTTTTTTTTTTTTCCCCCCAAACCCCCAAGACTTACACTGTTGGAAAGGTTAGGCGATTACCTTTCCAATGGTGGGTCTTGGGGTACGCTTAGATGCCTGAGATACAGACTTATAAGCAGGATGAACAAAACAAACAGCTGAAGTGATGCTACCAATATTATTATATAGTTAAACACTGTGTTTGCTACCTGGTAAGTGAAATTATACACTAATATTAGAAAGAGAGAAAGAATTGCACCAAAATAAGATGCAATTCAAAGACCAGGATATCGAGCAAAACACTAGATTAATAATGAAATACCATAATTAGTCAAAAAATGTGTGCAATTTATTAGAACATACTTCCATATGATACAAAAACCATCAAATAGTAAATGTTTCTGTAAAACATGAAATAAGAAATGCAAAAGCAAAATACAGGAAACAAACTAACACACACAAGGGGCAGACAATTCACATGGGCCCCACTTGCAGCTCTGAGCTAAACCTAAGCCGGCAAAAACATCAAAAGATTGAAATAACAGAATGTTCAAGGTGAAAACTCCATCCGTATAATGATGAAAAGAGTATGACAAAACAGCAAACCCATGTAGTGTATAGAGATGGATGAGTTATGATGATGACAAAATCAATTAGTATGTGATTTCAATAATGTAGATATATGGATGAACCAGTTAAACAGTTGATGATGATGATAGTAGATGATCAAATGACTGCAACCAGTATATCTAGCACATAATGGTGGGGAAGTGTGGGGGATGTAACAAACAAAAGTTCATAACAGGGGCGAGTATATTGCAAATTGATATAATCCAATGCGGATATAAGGCAGTTCATATATCACTCAGAGCCCCTGATACTGATCACACATGCGATCCTCCAGGTATTACTTGCGACCACACTAACAACCACCAACTCTCTGACCGGCAGAGGTAACGAACGAGTCCCACTGGTATATGCTGTTCCACATCAGTGTAGTGGGGGAATCCCACGGACCAAAAGCGCTGCTCACCTAAGCAGGATGCCCCCTGCTCCTATACTTAACATTGTTAAGTGTAAATAAAGTTGCGCGTTGACGTCATCACGTTATTGCGCGTGATGTCACCACACAAAACGGGAAGCCCCGGCGATGCCCATCACTCTAGAGCCACGATCGCCGGGGTAGGAGCGGGTGAGAGCCCCCAGATCTCCCTCAAGGTGGGAGAGTGCTAGTGACGGCTCTGAGCCGTCATTAGCACCAGAGTGGGAAACTCTGTGATGGCTCAGAGCGGTCATTAGCACTCAAAGGGTTAAGGGGGTTTGGAGTCGGGATTAATCCAGATTTACAGCAAGCATTCTGGAATTAAAAGCAGTCTCTCAAGCCTTACACACTTTTCATCCAATCCTTCAGAATCAGTCAGTAAGGATTCTTTCAGACAACATGACCACAGGTTTCCAACATCAAATATCAAGGGGAGAACTCAGTTTGGCAGTTCTGCAGGCATTGTCACCTGTTTTTCAAGTGGGCTCAAAAGCATCTATCCTATATTACAGCAGCTCATCTACCAGGACCGCAGAATACAGTTGCAGACCTTTTAAGCAGGAAGGTGGTCCATCAACAGAGTGGTGTCTTAAGAGTTTTAATACAGGTCATAAGGGCATGGAGCAATAGACCTCATGACTGATCATCACAATCGTTAAAGTGAATGTAAATTTTGATGCTTAAGTGCCCGATTTTTTAAAGATTTGATTAAAAACAGGAGCACTTTAATTCATCAAAATTTACATTTCACTTCTGTTGTGAAAAAAAACTTACCTTTTAATCTTGACAGCAGCTCCAGCTTCTTCTGGTCGTTGCAAGCCATTTCTGACTTCAGAAATGATGGATAGGTCATCCTCCAATAGTGAACAGAAGATGAGTCAGTCTTAGACTGACACAAGTGTACATATGTTTAGCACACACATTCCTAAGGGGCCTAGCTGGATAGATTAAGGTAGGAAAAGGTAAGGGAAGGGGGAGGGTTTTACAATTAAAAATAAATCTTTATTAGAAACTATTAAAATAAGATGTTTTACATACACATGAAAAGAAAAGCTTAAAAACACAAGGGAATAGCAGTGTTGATGTATCACGTAAATATATTAATAAATTCACTTTCAGTAACAATGATCATCATAGGCTCCAACCTAGGATGTCGTTGTTAATCCATAGTTAGTACATATTGAAAAAAATTGTTTCATCAGTGGAATTACTATATACACATTTGTTGATAAGGGGGTCTCTAGTTAAAGGTAGGTTAGGCGTGAGTTTATCTCTATATAAGATTACCAATAAGCTCTAGTCTCTTATCAGGGAATATAGCTCTAGTAATAGAGAGTTAATAGCACGTAATTATTGCTGACTAGATATTCAGCGTATATAAATGTGAGAAGATATAATCATAATCAGCTTACGCTGTTATCGTGTGGTTCATATCTAACGTGCTATCATTAGTTGTAATATTGCAATATATTCTTTCCTTTGTCTTGACTGAGTTTTATTATAGTATCAGATATATTCAATTTAGTCTCTAACTGAAGAGAGAGGAAAGACATCCAATCAAAATTTATTGAGGATTTTATGATTCAAGTATTTATAGGACTTAATACACTTTCAAAGTAGCGGTTATATGTATCTTTTAGGTACTTATGGGGTTCAGAGTGTTGCTCACAATCAAATTATATATATCCAACCCTTCTTAAAGTAATATATGTAAGTATTGGACAAGCTACAGTTAACTATTTATAGATAGATCACAAGTGATGATTAAATGCAGAAAATATCTGCGTTATTTCATTAGTTACAATGTATCTATCTGATTGCTGATCCTAATTCTGAGTAATAGGTTACAATCGATATGGTATAAGTTGAGGCAGCCAAAACTCATTTACTAGTAAATATGCAAATATTTTGTATAGGTGTGAGTTGAACAGTTTATATTCGTATGTTACAATTTAGTTTTTGTGATTTATTTGTATAACACCGTCAGATCATACATCTGCAACCAATCCCTTGCTGGCTTGCATGTAACTCAGGTATATGTGGCAAGTATTTAATTATCAACACATTTGAGTGGTTATATTCGGGTGTTATATATTTCTGCTTAACAGACTCAGCATACTAAATCGCTATGATTCATTGTTAATTTATTACATATATATGGTGTGCATATAAACTGTATATAGCGTAGATTCTTCAGATTATTTTAAAATAAATATCTGCTCAATGAACTCAGCCAACAGCTGCAATGAAGCGCTATCGCTTATAACTGATTAGTGTCCGGTATGGACTTACGTTAGACCGTAAGTCAAGTCTGCTGTTGTTCAATTACTGCCCCTGGTTAGTAGTTGTCAGTGTTTGTATGCATTTAGAATAACGGAAGAGAAAAAATACAAGTTCTTAAATGATCGTAGCTGATGTCAGCTTAGTAATGCTACTTATAACAATAGATTATATAATGTCATATTTTAAGTTGTATACAACGTGGATTCTTCAGGTTATTTAAAAGTAAATACCTGCTCTTTTAGCTCAGCAGACAGCTATAATGAGATGCTGTAGCTGGTAACTATTTAATGTCCGGTGTAGACTATATATGCTGGATCATAGGTGGAGTGAACCACGGTCTAGTTCTATGTGTTAACTACTGTCCAATACTAGTAGCCGTTAGCGTTTGTGTATATTTACAAAAGAAGGAAAGTGTAAGTTGTCGAGTAGCAATAGCTGTTGTCGGCTCAGTAGTAACACTTGTAACGATAGATCTTATATGGTTACAATATATTTACCTGTCCGCATTATACTATTATTGAATTAGTCAAGTGCTACTAAAGATAAGTTGGATATAGTTATATTGTTTGTGATCTACCACATTCATACATATTAAGTTTTTAAAGTACCGCATTCATACTTCATTAAAATTGATCAAATACCGTTAAGATTAAATCAAATATGGTCAGAGTATATGTGACCATCCACTTTATATTAATGTTAAGTTAAATCAGATATCGCTCATATTAGCATCAACACTATCTATCCCTGCAAGTTAAAATATTCTTATAACAACAAGAATTAACTCGTCCCTGACATGTTTCGCCACATTTGGCTTTATCAAAGGGCATCCCTGCTTCCTTACCTTAGTAGTGCCTTTAGTACCCCCCCATCCTCCAATAGTGCCTGAAGCCGTGCACTGCAAACGGCTTTTGCTTAGAGCATAATACTTATGGGCAGTTTGAAGAGTAAAACTGTGGGGGGCGTTATAAACATAAACAGTGGTTATAAAGCATTTTATTTCAATTGTGCTGCATAATGTGTGTGTATATAAATAGATGGGGAAAGCGAATATTTGTCACTCACAGTATAAATGTATCTTCAGACACTGCAGCTCACACACTGCAAACAGATGTGATTCTCTAAGTATATGTAACAAATAATATGCTGTGTGTCATGTGACTGCATCATGAGCATGTGACTGCTGTGCCCCTGTAAGATATGTTACAATATGACAGCTTACATAGTAGAATCAAGCACTGGATCAACACTGTACTTCAAAACAATCTTCGTCAACAATTCGGGGTAAGAGGAGCAGATAAAATAGACAGCATTGATTATTTTATTATTAAGATAAAGTAGGTTTTAGCAATTTTCATCAGGTGTTAAATATCCCTTTAAGATGACTAAGGTGTAGACTGTCCCTTTAAGTGACATGGCTGCTGAGTTGCAAGGTTTAGCAGCTTGAACATTTCTCCTCCAGTTATTCAGAATTTATTAGTTATTTCAGTTTCTGCGTGATGATTATGCTGCAAGTATCAGCAATTTCTGCAATATATGAAGTCAGATGGGCTCAGCATACCACTGTAGTCCAGTTCTTTCAAGTCCTAGCACACATTTATATAATAGCCAAGATTTATTGTCCTGTGTGGGACCGCCTGTATTAAATGGCTTGAAAACTGCTCCTTTTGAACCTTTGAAATGAGCATTATTGTGGTATTTATATTTGAAGACTGTTTCTGGTAGCAGTTACCTCAGCAATACGAGTAACGCAATTGCACGCCTTGTTAGTGAATCATTTTTATTTTTTCATCAAGATAGTTATCCTTAGAATGGTTCCAGAATCCCTGCCAACATGTTCTACTGTCTTTTTGTTTAATTTTTTTTTATTCAACTTTAGAGCTAGTAGATTGGAAACCATTTTATACCTTGGATCTACAACAGTCTTTTATTATTATGTTGAAAAGACTAAAGAATTCAGAAGACTAAATTTATTCCTTTTGGAAATAGGAAAGGCCAAGCACCAGCAAAGTCTACTATTTCATCTTGGATTAATTACACAGTGTATATCTAAGATCTACAAGTTTTTTACTGGTTCCTCCTGGGCTCAGTGCAAACTCCAAGGGCAGTTTACACATCCTGGGCATTTCTTTCCCATTCCTGATTGTCCTTACTGCTTGGTATTCTCTCATCTGTCAAAGGGCCACTCAATGCAGTAGAATTGCATAATTAGCAAGTGCATAATAAAAAGACAATGCTTTAAGACTTACTATGAATTTCAAATAAGCAATAGATATTTTTTTTTTGCCATATTTATTTTTTATCCCAATCCCCCCCTGTATCATGTGACAGACATCAGCCAATTACAGATTAGTATACGTATACACTGTGAGCTTGTGCACATGCTCAGTAAGATTTTGTTCCCCTGAAAGTGTGTATATAACAAGATTGTGCAAATGTGATAATGGAAGTAAATTGGAAAGTGTCTTAAAACTGGATGCTCTATCTGAATCATAAGTTTATTTTTTCTTGAGTGTCCCTTTAAGTATTGGATTCCAAGATAATTACAAAACACGGAAGGGGACTGCACTCTCAGACTAGACTGGGTACACATTCTGTGACCCTGTAACATGCACAGGTAGCTGTACCTTTCCAAGAGTCCTAGGCAGTTAACCTCAGACTGGGTGCAAGGCCCATAGGGAAAATTACAAAACAAATTAATACAACACACAGAGGAAGTCTAGCACTCACTTGCAAGCACTAAGCTTAGATTAAAAGCGAAACTGGAAGAGTTAGTTACCGCATTTGGCTATATGGGACAAGCCCAGGTACCACGTCCAAGATCTGTCCCAAAACCTGCATCCCTAATGCAGCCATACAATACAAGCTCTCAAGCAAACAAACTGGGAACAAGTTAAGGGTGCACAGACTTATGTAATCACCCTAGACATGTACAAAACAGAAGGGGGCTGCACTCTCAGACTGAACTGGGCACAGTTCCTATGACCCTGCAACATGCATAGCCCTGTGTGCTTAACCCCTTAAGGACAGGGCATTTCAGACTAAAATTTTCACAAAAGACCAGAGCATTTTTGTCATCGCTACATTTAAACAGAAATAGCGCCTTTTTTTCTTTTTTTTTTTAAATTTACCTATCTAAACTATATATATATATATATATATATATATATATATATATATATATATATATATATATATATATATATATATATAGTAGTAAACCCAGAGTATTGATCTAGGCCCATTTTGGTACATTGAATGCCACCATTTCACTGCCAAATACAATAAAATAACAAAAATTGTTAAATTTCTCCAACATAGGTGTGTCCGGTCCACGGCGTCATCCTTACTTGTGGGATATTCTCTTCCCCAACAGGAAATGGCAAAGAGCCCAGCAAAGCTGGTCACATGATCCCTCCTAGGCTCCGCCTACCCCAGTCATTCTCTTTGCCGTTGTACAGGCAACATCTCCACGGAGATGGCTTAGAGTTTTTTAGTGTTTAACTGTAGTTTTTATTATTCAATCAAGAGTTTGTTATTTTAAAATAGTGCTGGTATGTACTATTTACTCAGAAACAGAAAAGAGATGAAGATTTCTGTTTGTATGAGGAAAATGATTTTAGCACCGTAACTAAAATCCATGGCTGTTCCACACAGGACTGTTGAGAGCAATTAACTTCAGTTGGGGGAACAGTGTGCAGTCTCTTACTGCTTGAGGTATGACACATTCTAACAAGACGATGTAATGCTGGAAGCTGTCATTTTTCCCTATGGGATCCGGTAAGCCATGTTTATTACGATGGTAAATAAGGGCTTCATAAGGGCTTATTAATGATGGTAGACTTTTCTGGGCTAAATCGATTCATTTTTAAAACATATTTAGCCTTGAGGAATCATTTTATCTGGGTATATTTATATTATAATATCGGCAGGCACTGTATTAGACACCTTATTTCTCTGGGGCTTTCCCAAAGCATAAGCAGAGCCTCATTTTCGCGCCGGTGTGGCGCACTTGTTTTTGAGAGGCATGGCATGCAGTCGCATGTGAGAGGAGCTCTGATACTTAGAAAAGGCTTTCTGAAGGCGTCATTTGGTATCGTATTCCCCTTTGGGTTTGGTTGGGTCTCAGCAAAGCAGATACCAGGGACTGTAAAGGGGTTAAAGTGTTAAAACGGCTCCGGTTCCGTTATTTTAAGGGTTAAAGCTTCCAAATTTGGTGTGCAATACTTTTAAGGCTTTAAGACACTGTGGTGAAAATTTGGTTTTACGTACTAAACCTGGTTTTCTTCCAAAAGTTGTTTCTAACAAAAACATTAACCAGGAGATTATCGTACCTTCTCTGTGTCCGAAACCAGTTTCAAAGAAGGAACGTTTGTTGCACAATTTGGATGTTGTTCGCGCTCTAAAATTCTATTTAGATGCTACAAAGGATTTTAGACAAACATCTTCCTTGTTTGTTGTTTATTCAGGTAAAAGGAGAGGTCAAAAAGCAACTTCTACCTCTCTCTCTTTTTGGATTAAAAGCATCATCAGATTGGCTTACGAGACTGCCGGACGGCAGCCTCCCGAAAGAATCACAGCTCATTCCACTAGGGCTGTGGCTTCCACATGGGCCTTCAAGAACGAGGCTTCTGTTGATCAGATATGTAGGGCAGCGACTTGGTCTTCACTGCACACTTTTACCAAATTTTACAAGTTTGATACTTTTGCTTCTTCTGAGGCTATTTTTGGGAGAAAGGTTTTGCAAGCCGTGGTGCCTTCCATTTAGGTGACCTGATTTGCTCCCTCCCTTCATCCGTGTCCTAAAGCTTTGGTATTGGTTCCCACAAGTAAGGATGACGCCGTGGACCGGACACACCTATGTTGGAGAAAACAGAATTTATGTTTACCTGATAAATTTCTTTCTCCAACGGTGTGTCCGGTCCACGGCCCGCCCTGGTTTTTTAATCAGGTCTGATAATTTATTTTCTTTAACTACAGTCACCACGGTACCATATGGTTTCTCCTATGCAAATATTCCTCCTTAACGTCGGTCGAATGACTGGGGTAGGCGGAGCCTAGGAGGGATCATGTGACCAGCTTTGCTGGGCTCTTTGCCATTTCCTGTTGGGGAAGAGAATATCCCACAAGTAAGGATGACGCCGTGGACCGGACACACCGTTGGAGAAAGAAATTTATCAGGTAAACATAAATTCTGTTTTTTCACAAACTTTAGGTTTCTCACTGAAATTATTTACATACTGCTTGTGCAATCATGGCAAAAATGGTTGTAAAAGCTTCTCTGGGATTCCCTTTGTTCAGAAATAGCAGACATATATGGCTTTGCATTGCTTTTTGGTAGATAGAAGGCCGCTAATTGCAGCTGCACACCACACTTTTATATTTTATTATTCCCAACCGTGAAGGGGTTAATCAGGTAGCTTGTAAGGTTAATTTTTAGCTTTAGTGTAGAGATTACCCTCCCACCTGACACTTCCCACCCCCTGATCCCTACCTGGTCCCTCTCAAACAGCTCTTCCCTAACCCACCCCCAATGGTCACCCCATCTTAAGTACTGGCCGAAAGTACTTAGTTTAGAGTTTACTTATGCATAATGAAACAACTTTGCATTATACTTCTATTATTTATTTTTCCACTTTTTCATGCAAATTAGCTCTTAAACGAGATTTTCTATTTCTTAGAACTTGAAATGCACTGTGCTTAGCTATTCAAGGCTAATCCTGCTGCATTCCCTGAGTGGCTTTAAGAGGTGACTGCAAAGCTGTGCACTTTATACTTACATTATGAGCGTGGCTAGCCTTGTCTTCAGACTCAAGCCCAGATTAGCTCCTCTACATAAGGCAAGTGGTGGGAGCAGTTTGGCTGTTGAAAACTAATGCAGCAAACAAGATGTCAATTTGTTTTTTAAAGACATTTAGACTTGGCAAAACTGAAAAAAATCTTCTAAATAGGTATTTACTGTCCCTTTAAATGACCCTGTAATGTTTTCTGCATTTGTTCAAACTTCTTTAAAAGGACACAAAGCTGCAATAAGAAAATGCCCTTACTTATTGCATCTTTATGTTCCTCTTGCTGTCAAATATGCGTCATTGTTCTAGTCATTTTGATGAGCAGCTGGGTAAGATTTCTGTTGTGCATTATGCATCTTCTGAAACTTTGGACAATTTTCTTATTGTAGGCACTACTGGAGAGGACAGGATATACTTTAGATGTAACCACAGGACAAAGGAAGTATGGAGGACCTCCTCCAGAATCTGTCTCCGCCTGTGCTCAGCCTGGGATTGGGACCGAGGTTAGTATCAACAATTTAATTACATGTCACAATGTTGGGGCATTTTTTTTATTAGATATCACAAGTAACCGTTAGTGCCTCCCTACTGCTTTCAGTGTTCTCCATAGAAAATTTAGCTTGCCGGGTGGCACTATGAAGTAGCCAGGTGGGAGCATTGTAAAATTTTCTAATATCCAAAGCACAATTTTTTTTATTATTTAACATAAATGTATTTAATGATAATTTGATGCAATAAAAATTTAACATTTTTAATATTAATTTAATATTGGCTAAAATTTTAGCCGGGAGGTCAGTAAAATTAGCCAGGTAGTGCACCTGCTAAAAAGATCCTGGGAAGAATCCTGGGTAAGGGAGTACATGGTTTGAAACAAGGTCAGGAAATCTAGAAAATTTGTGTAAATAGATGTGGGCCACATCATTGTAGTTGATCTGCTAAGTTATTTTGCTTTTTTAACAGGTTTTTGTTGGTAAAATACCAAGGGACTTGTATGAAGATGAGCTTGTACCACTCTTTGAAAAAGCTGGTCCTATATGGGACCTCCGTCTTATGATGGATCCTCTCTCTGGCCAAAATAGGGGCTATTCATTTATTACATTCTGCAACAAGGAGGCAGCACAAGAAGCTGTAAAACTGGTTAGTTAATTTATCATAAACACAGAAGAACATGTATTTCCTGATTCCGTACTTTATTTTTTTTCTCCTTTCTCTTTACAAGTTTAACGGTTCCACATAGTTCTTTACAGCAATTTTCTATGCCATTATTGTTGGTTAATGTTGCACATTAGCTAATTTTGTTAAATTTATTCCATTTATAAAGTAATCATTTACCCTATTATTGAGTGGCTCCCATAGTATCATGCATCTTGATTTCAGTGTGACAACTATGAAATCCGCCCAGGCAAACATATTGGAGTCTGCATTTCTGTAGCTAACAACAGGTTGTTTGTTGGGTCCATACCCAAAAATAAAACCAAGGAAAATATCCTGGAGGAGTTCAGTAAGGTTACAGGTACTGTATCTTTATTTTGTGATTGTTGTATTCTTGAGTGTTATACTAGCTAAGTATGCTTTTTGATGTCTAGCTATACTCCTATTATGTTTTACCGCAGAGCTAACTTATGTTATTTTTTGGACCTGTGGTACTGTTGTAGCTAATGTAGTTAAGTGCTGTTAACTATAGTGCCTGTGTATTTGGAGCGGGGGAGTCTAATTTTTACAGAAGACAATGAACAGACTTGCAGTTTTTAATGGGAAAGCATATAAGCTTTTTTTTTATGGGCCAATTTGTGCATTGGATAAAATTGTCAATAGCCTTGTTCTGTATTGGTTAAAATTTACCTTTATTGCCTTAGATTTGACCAAAACCTACATATTCCTACAGGGTGCATAATTTTGAGCTGATCTTTCTATATGTTTTGAAATCTAAATCACAAGTTAACTAAATCTTATAACTTAAACATTCTCTGTAGTGCTGTAAAACATTGGTGGATCCTAGCTGGCATTGAACTGGGAGTAATATTATACATTCCTATTACTGTGTGCAGCTAAACAATTATTTCTCTCCTCCGACTCCCCTTCCTTTTTCCAGAGGGCTTGGTAGATGTCATCCTTTACCACCAGCCCGACGATAAGAAAAAGAACCGTGGCTTCTGTTTCCTGGAGTATGAGGATCACAAAACTGCAGCTCAGGCTCGCCGCCGTCTGATGAGCGGTAAAGTGAAGGTTTGGGGAAATGTAGTTACGGTGGAGTGGGCAGATCCAGTAGAGGAGCCAGATCCTGAAATCATGGCAAAGGTAATTCAGGACATTTGGGACTTTGGTCATGTGTGTTGGTTTATAGCCTGTATTTAAACACGGCAAATATTTGCATGAAATATTTTGTGCAATGATTTAACCCCTTTGCTACCAGGAATTTCATAGAAAAACTTGTCCAAAATACCAGTACAGCTAGGCCCATTTTGCTATATTTCATGCCCCTGTTTAGCCGCTAAATGCAATTATACAATAAGTAAGCTTTTTTTTTTCTCACTGAAATTATTTACAAACCGCTTGTGCAGTTATAACACAAATGGATGTAAAAGATTCTCTGTGGTCCCCTTTGTTCAGAAATAGCATACATACGTGGCTTTACCACTGCTTTTTGGTAATTAGAAGACCGTTAATTGCAGCTGCACACCATACTTCTTAAATTCTTGGCAGTGAAGGGGTTGATAAGTTAACTGGGAAGGGTTATAGTATTCTAGTGTAAGGATTACCCTCCCACCTCCCTGATCCCTCCCAAGCAGCTCTTTACCCCCACCCATACTCCTCACCAGCATCTTAGGTACTGGCAGACAGTCTGCCAGTATTAAGTTTTAGGGCTATTTCTCCAACATAGGTGTGTCCGGTCCACGGCGTCATCCTTACTTGTGGGATATTCTCTTCCCCAACAGGAAATGGCAAAGAGCCCAGCAAAGCTGGTCACATGATCCCTCCTAGGCTCCGCCTACCCCAGTCATTCTCTTTGCCGTTGTACAGGCAACATCTCCACGGAGATGGCTTAGAGTTTTTTAGTGTTTAACTGTAGTTTTTATTATTCAATCAAGAGTTTGTTATTTTAAAATAGTGCTGGTATGTACTATTTACTCAGAAACAGAAAAGAGATGAAGATTTCTGTTTGTATGAGGAAAATGATTTTAGCAACCGTTACTAAAATCCATGGCTGTTCCACACAGGACTGTTGAGAGGAATTAACTTCAGTTGGGGGAACAGTGAGCAGTCTCTTGCTGCTTGAGGTATGACACATTCTAACAAGACGATGTAATGCTGGAAGCTGTCATTTTCCCTATGGGATCCGGTAAGCCATGTTTATTAAGATTGTAAATAAGGGCTTCACAAGGGCTTATTAAGACTGTAGACTTTTTCTGGGCTAAATCGATTCATTATTAACACATATTTAGCCTTGAGGAATCATTTAATCTGGGTACTTTGATAAGATTATATCGGCAGGCACTTTTTTAGACACCTTTCTCTTTAGGGGCTTTCCCAAATCATAGGCAGAGCCTCATTTTCGCGCCGGTGTTGCGCACTTGTTTTTGAGAGGCATGACATGCAGTCGCATGTGTGAGGAGCTCTGATACATAGAAAAGACTTTCTGAAGGCGTCATTTGGTATCGTATTCCCCTTTGGGCTTGGTTGGGTCTCAGCAAAGCAGATACCAGGGACTGTAAAGGGGTTAAAGTCAAAAACGGCTCCGGTTCCGTTATTTTAAGGGTTAAAGCTTCCAAATTTGGTGTGCAATACTTTTAAGGCTTTAAGACACTGTGGTGAAATTTTGGTGAATTTTGAACAATTCCTTCATATTTTTTCGCAATTGCAGTAATAGTGTGTTCAGTTTAAAATTTAAAGTGACAGTAACGGTTTTATTTTAAAACGTTTTTTGTACTTTGTTATCAAGTTTATGCCTGTTTAACATGTCTGAACTACCAGATAGACTGTGTTCTGAATGTGGGGAAGCCAGAGTTCCTTCTCATTTAAATAAATGTGATTTATGTGACAATGACAATGATGCCCAAGATGATTCCTCAAGTGAGGGGAGTAAGCATGGTACTGCATCATTCCCTCCTTCGTCTACACGAGTCTTGCCCACTCAGGAGGCCCCTAGTACATCTAGCGCGCCAATACTCCTTACTATGCAACAATTAACGGCTGTAATGGATAATTCTGTCAAAAACATTTTAGCCAAAATGCACACTTATCAGCGTAAGCGCGACTGCTCTGTTTTAGATACTGAAGAGCATGACGACGCTGATAATAATGGTTCTGAAGGGCCCCTAAACCAGTCTGATGGGGCCAGGGAGGTTTTGTCTGAGGGAGAAATTACTGATTCAGGGAACATTTCTCAACAAGCTGAACCTGATGTGATTACGTTTAAATTTAAGTTGGAACATCTCCGCATCCTGCTTAAGGAGGTATTATCCACTCTGGATGATTGTGACAAGTTGGTCATCCCAGAGAAACTATGTAAAATGGACAAGTTCCTAGAGGTCCCGGGGCTCCCAGAAGCTTTTCCTATACCCAAGCGGGTGGCGGACATTGTAAATAAAGAATGGGAAAGGCCCGATATTCCTTTCGTCCCTCCCCCCATATTTAAAAAATTGTTTCCTATGGTCGACCCCAGAAAGGACTTATGGCAGACAGTCCCCAAGGTCGAGGGAGCGGTTTCCACTTTAAACAAACGCACCACTATACCCATAGAAGATAGTTGTGCTTTCAAAGATCCTATGGATAAAAAATTAGAAGGTTTACTTAAAAAGATGTTTGTTCAGCAGGGTTACCTCCTACAACCAATTTCATGCATTGTCCCTGTCGCTACAGCCGCGTGTTTCTGGTTTGATGAGCTGGTAAAGGCGGTCGATAGTGATTCTCCTCCTTATGAGGAGATTATGGACAGAATCAATGCTCTCAAATTGGCTAATTCTTTCACCCTAGACGCCACTTTGCAATTGGCTAGGTTAGCGGCTAAGAATTCTGGGTTTGCTATTGTGGCGCGCAGAGCGCTTTGGTTGAAATCTTGGTCAGCTGATGCGTCTTCCAAGAACAAGCTACTTAACATTCCTTTCAAGGGGAAAACGCTGTTTGGCCCTGACTTGAAAGAGATTATCTCTGATATCACTGGGGGTAAGGGCCACGCCCTTCCTCAGGATCGGCCTTTCAAGGCCAAAAATAAACCTAATTTTCGTCCCTTTCGTAGAAACGGACCAGCCCAAAGTGCTACGTCCTCTAAGCAAGAGGGTAATACTTCTCAAGCCAAGCCAGCTTGGAGACCAATGCAAGGCTGGAACAAGGGAAAGCAGGCCAAGAAACCTGCCACTGCTACCAAGACAGCATGAACTGTTGGCCCCCGATCCGGGACCGGATCTGGTGGGGGGCAGACTCTCTCTCTTCGCTCGGGCTTGGGCAAGAGATGTTCTGGATCCTTGGGCGCTAGAAATATTCTCCCAAGGTTATCTTCTGGAATTCAAGGGGCTTCCCCCAAGGGGGAGGTTCCACAGGTCTCAGTTGTCTTCAGACCACATAAAAAGACAGGCATTCTTACGTTGTGTAGAAGACCTGTTAAAAATGGGAGTGATTCATCCTGTTCCATTAGGAGAACAAGGGACGGGGTTCTACTCCAATCTGTTCATAGTTCCCAAAAAAGAGGGAACGTTCAGACCAATCTTAGATCTCAAGATCTTAAACAAGTTTCTCAAGGTTCCATCGTTCAAAATGGAAACCATTCGAACAATTCTTCCTTCCATCCAGGAAGGTCAATTCATGACCACGGTGGATTTAAAGGATGCGTATCTACATATTCCTATCCACAAGGAACATCATCGGTTCCTAAGGTTCGCATTCCTGGACAAGCATTACCAGTTCGTGGCGCTTCCTTTCGGATTAGCCACTGCTCCAAGGATTTTCACAAAGGTACTAGGGTCCCTTCTAGCTGTGCTAAGACCAAGGGGCATTGCTGTAGTACCTTACTTGGACGACATTCTGATTCAAGCGTCGTCCCTTCCTCAAGCAAAGGCTCACACGGACATCGTCCTGGCCTTTCTCAGATCTCACGGATGGAAAGTGAACGTGGAAAAGAGTTCTCTATCTCCATCAACAAGGGTTCCCTTCTTGGGGACAATAATAGACTCCTTAGAAATGAGGATTTTTCTGACAGAGGCCAGAAAAACAAAACTTCTAGACTCTTGTCGGATACTTCATTCCGTTCCTCTTCCTTCCATAGCGCAGTGCATGGAAGTGATAGGTTTGATGGTAGCGGCAATGGACATAGTTCCTTTTGCGCGCATTCATCTAAGACCATTACAACTGTGCATGCTCAGTCAGTGGAATGGGGACTATACAAACTTGTCTCCGAGGATACAAGTAAATCAGAGGACCAGAGACTCACTCCGTTGGTGGCTGTCCCTGGACAACCTGTCTCAAGGGATGACCTTCCGCAGACCAGAGTGGGTCATTGTCACGACCGACGCCAGTCTGATGGGCTGGGGCGCGGTCTGGGGATCCCTGAAAGCTCAGGGTCTTTGGTCTCGGGAAGAATCTCTTCTACCGATAAATATTCTGGAACTGAGAGCGATATTCAATGCTCTCAAGGCTTGGCCTCAGCTAGCGAGGGCCAAGTTCATACGGTTTCAATCAGACAACATGACAACTGTTGCGTACATCAACCATCAGGGGGGAACAAGGAGTTCCCTGGCGATGGAAGAAGTGACCAAAATCATTCTATGGGCGGAGTCTCACTCCTGCCACCTGTCTGCTATCCACATCCCAGGAGTGGAAAATTGGGAAGCGGATTTTCTGAGTCGTCAGACATTGCATCCGGGGGAGTGGGAACTCCATCCGGAAATCTTTGCCCAAGTCACTCAACTGTGGGGCATTCCAGACATGGATCTGATGGCCTCTCGTCAGAACTTCAAAGTTCCTTGCTACGGGTCCAGATCCAGGGATCCCAAGGCGGCTCTAGTGGATGCACTAGTAGCACCTTGGACCTTCAAACTAGCTTATGTATTCCCGCCGTTTCCTCTCATCCCCAGGCTGGTAGCCAGGATCAATCAGGAAAGGGCGTCGGTGATCTTGATAGCTCCTGTGTGGCCACGCAGGACTTGGTATGCAGATCTGGTGAATATGTCATCGGCTCCACCATGGAAGCTACCTTTGAGACGAGACCTTCTTGTTCAAGGTCCGTTCGAACATCCGAATCTGGTCTCACTCCAGCGGACTGCTTGGAGATTGAACGCTTGATCTTATCGAAGCGAGGGTTCTCAGATTCTGTTATCGATACTCTTGTTCAGGCCAGAAAGCCTGTAACTAGAAAGATTTACCACAAAATTTGGAAAAAATATATCTGTTGGTGTGAATCTAAAGGATTCCCTTGGGACAAGGTTAAGATTCCTAAGATTCTATCCTTCCTTCAAGAAGGATTGGAAAAAGGATTATCTGCAAGTTCCCTGAAGGGACAGATTTCTGCCTTGTCTGTGTTACTTCACAAAAAGCTGGCAGCTGTGCCAGATGTTCAAGCCTTTGTTCAGGCTCTGGTTAGAATCAAGCCTGTTTACAAACCTTTGACTCCTCCTTGGAGTCTCAACTTAGTTCTTTCAGTTCTTCAGGGGGTTCCGTTTGAACCCTTACATTCCGTTGATATTAAGTTATTATCTTGGAAAGTTTTGTTTTTGGTTGCAATTTCTTCTGCTAGAAGAGTTTCAGAATTATCTGCTCTGCAGTGTTCTCCTCCTTATCTGGTGTTCCATGCAGATAAGGTGGTTTTACGTACTAAACCTGGTTTTCTTCCAAAAGTTGTTTCTAACAAAAACATTAACCAGGAGATTATCGTACCTTCTCTGTGTCCGAAACCAGTTTCGAAGAAGGAACGTTTGTTGCACAATTTGGATGTTGTTCGCGCTCTAAAATTCTATTTAGATGCTACAAAGGATTTTAGACAAACATCTTCCTTGTTTGTTGTTTATTCCGGTAAAAGGAGAGGTCAAAAAGCAACTTCTACCTCTCTCTCTTTTTGGATTAAAAGCATCATCAGATTGGCTTACGAGACTGCCGGACGGCAGCCTCCCGAAAGAATCACAGCTCATTCCACTAGGGCTGTGGCTTCCACATGGGCCTTCAAGAACGAGGCTTCTGTTGATCAGATATGTAGGGCAGCGACTTGGTCTTCACTGCACACTTTTACCAAATTTTACAAGTTTGATACTTTTGCTTCTTCTGAGGCTATTTTTGGGAGAAAGGTTTTGCAAGCCGTGGTGCCTTCCATCTAGGTGACCTGATTTGCTCCCTCCCATCATCCGTGTCCTAAAGCTTTGGTATTGGTTCCCACAAGTAAGGATGACGCCGTGGACCGGACACACCTATGTTGGAGAAAACAGAATTTATGTTTACCTGATAAATTACTTTCTCCAACGGTGTGTCCGGTCCACGGCCCGCCCTGGTTTTTTAATCAGGTCTGATAATTTATTTTCTTTAACTACAGTCACCACGGTATCATATGGTTTCTCCTATGCAAATATTCCTCCTTAACGTCGGTCGAATGACTGGGGTAGGCGGAGCCTAGGAGGGATCATGTGACCAGCTTTGCTGGGCTCTTTGCCATTTCCTGTTGGGGAAGAGAATATCCCACAAGTAAGGATGACGCCGTGGACCGGACACACCGTTGGAGAAAGTAATTTATCAGGTAAACATAAATTCTGTTTTTATATGTTTTCTGCACTGTAGGGTCCCCTTATGCTCAGTATCCATATGAGGAAATATTGCTGTAGCTTCCTGAAGCTGCGACTTATACATACGTTATGCAGCACGATGGGTTTCATACTGCATGACATATTTTATGTCATATTGTGTCTAGGGGTTAATAATTTGTGATATAAAATTATGCATGTAGTACCTGTTGCATGGGAATTAAACACACACATTGGTGATAAACTATTTGTTTTTTGTTTTTATTTTTTAAATGCACTTTTCTCATTTATATAAGCCAGCTTTTTCTTTACGTAACTGGCAAATTTGAGCTTTACTCCTCTCCAGAGATACTGCGGACTTGGAGTGCACAATGCCGTTTTTACGAGATTTTGTGTTTAACCGTGTTAAAGGGACAGTAAACACCAAAAATGTTGTTGTTTAAAAAGATAGATAATCCCTTTATTTACCATTGCCCAGTTTTGCATAACTAACACAACACAGTTATATTAATACACTTTTCTTTTACAAAGATATGACGAGTCCACGGATTTCATCCTTACTTGTGGGATTTATCCTCCTGCTAACAGGAAGTGGCAAAGAGCACCACAGCAGAGTATATATAGCTCCTCCCTCCTCTCCACCCCCAGTCATTCTCTTTGCCTGCGTAGTAATAGGAAGAGGCAAAGTGACAAATATCTAGAAGTACCCACTTACACTGATGTTTTTCCGGTTCCTAAAAGAATTTCGGAGATTAAGGAGTGGGATAGACCGAGTATCCCGTTTCCTCCCCCCCCCCCCCTAATTTTAAGAAAACGTATCCCATTTCAGACACCATTCGGGACTCTTGGCAGACTGTCCCTAAGGTGGAGGGAGCAATATCTACCCTGGCTAAACTACAACTATTCCTATTGAGGACAGTTGTGCCTTCAAAGACCCCATGGATAAAAAATGGTTTGATGCCTTGGAAGAGTCTCTTAAAATTGAGACCCCCTTAGAGGATATTTTAGATAGAATTAAGGCTCTCAAGCTAGCTAATTCTTTTGTCACAGATGCCACCTTTCAAATTGCTAAATTGGCGGCTAAAAATGCAGGATTTGCCATTTTAGCGCGAAGAGCGTTATGGTTAAAATCGTGGTATGCTGATGTGTCATCTAAGTCAAAGCTCTTGGCTCTTCCTTTCAAGGGTAAGACCCTTTTCAGGCCTGAGCTGAAGGAAATCATTTCTGACATTACTGGAGGTAAAGGTCACGCTCTACCTCAGGATAAGTCTGTTAAGATGAGGGGTAAACAAAATAATTTTCGTTCCTTTCAGGAACTTTAAAGGAGTACCCTCTTCTTCCTCTTCCTCCACAAAGCAGGAAGGGAATTTTGCTCAGGCCAAGTCCGTCTGGAAACCCAACCAGGCTTGGAACAAGGGTAAGCAACCCAAAAAGCCTGCTGCTGCTTCCAAGACAGCATGAAGGGGCGGCCCCCGATCCGGGACCGGATCTAGTAGGGGGCAGACTGTCTCTCTTTGCACAGGCTTGGGCAAGAGATGTTCAGGACCCCTGGGCACTGGAAATTGTGACCCACGGATATCAACTGGAATTCAAGGGATTTCTCCCAAGGGGGAGATTTCTTCTTTTAAGATTGTCTGTAGACCAGATAAAAAGAGAGGCGTTCTTGCATTGTATAAAAGACCTCTCTACTATGGGAGTAATTCGTCCTGTTCCAATACGGGAACAGGGGCAGGGGTTTTACTCAAATCTCTTTGTGGTTCCTAAAAAAGAGGGAACTTTAAGACCCATTTTAGATCTCAAGAGTCTAAACAAGTTTCTCAGACTTGCATCGTTCAAGATGGAAACTATCCGGACAATTTTACCAATGATCTAGGAGGGTCAATTTATGACTACTGTGGACTTGAAGGATGCATACCTTCATATACCTATTCACAGGGATCATCATCAATACCTAAGGTTTGCCTTTCTGAACAAACTTTTTCAGTTTTTGGTTCTTCCCTTCGGGTTGGCCACAGCACCCAGAATCTTCACAAAGGGTTTATGGTCCCTTCTGGCAGTTCTCAGGCCACGGGGTATAGCAGTGGCGCCTTATCTGGACAAGATCTTTGATTCAGGCGTTGACTTATCATCTAACAAAGTCTCATACAGACATAGTGTTATCTTTTCTGAGAACTCACGGTTGGAAAGTGAATCTAGAAAAGAGTTTGCTAATCCCTCAGACAAGGGTTCCCTTCCTGGGAACACTGATAGATTCTGTAGCAATGAAGATTTTTCTGACTGAGGTCAGAAAGTCAAAAATTCTAAATACTTTTCGAACCCTTCAGTCCAATCTTCGGCCATCAGTGGCCCAGTGTATGGAAGTAATTGGATTGATGGTGGCAGCAATGGACATCATTCCATTTGCTCTGTTTCATCTCAGACCACTGCAACTGTGCATGCTCGGTCAGTGGAATGGGGACTATACAAATTTGTCTCCTATGATAAATCTGGATCAAGAGACCAGAAACTCTCTTCATTGGTGGTTGTCGCTGGATCATCTGTCCCAGGGGACATGTTTCCGCAGACCCTCATGGGTTATAGCGACAACGGACGCCAGTCTTCTAGGCTGGGGTGCAGTCTGGATTTCCCTGAGCGCTCAGGGTGTATGAACTCAGTTGGAGGCTCTTCTTCCAATTAACATTCTGGAATTGAGATCAATATTCAGTGCGCTTCAGGCCTGGCCTCAGTTGGCTTCGGCCAAATTCATCAGGTTCCAGTCGGACAACATCACGGCTGTGGCTTACATCAATCATCAGGGAGGAACGAGGAGTTCCTTAGCGATGTCAGAAGTATCTAAGATAATTCAATGGGCGGAGACCCACTCTTGTTATCTGTCAGCAATCTATATCCCAGGAGTGGACAACTGGGAAGCGGATTATTTAAGCTGTCAGGCTTTTCATCCCGGGGAGTGGGAACTCCATCCGGAGGTATTTGCCTCTCTGATTCTTCAATGGGGCAAACCGGATAGATCTAATGGCGTCTCGACAGAATGCCAAGCTCCCAAGATACGGCTCCTGGTCGAGAGATCCTCAGGCCGAACTAATCGATGTCTTGGCAGTGCCTTGGACGTTCAACCTGGCTTATGTGTTTCCACCGTTTCCTCTCCTTCCCCGGGTGATTGCTCGGATCAAACAGGAGAGAGCTTCAGTAATTCTAATTGCGCTTGCGTGGCCACGCAGGACTTGGTATGCAGATCTTGTGGACATGTCCTCTCTGCCTCCGTGGAAACTCCCAGTGAGACAGGACCTTCTCATTCAAGGTCCTTTCCATCATCCAAATCTAGTTTCTCTGCAACTGACTGCTTGGAGATTGAACGCTTGATTTTATCTAAGCGGGGTTTCTCTGATGCGGTCATTGATACTTTGATTCAGGCACGTAAGCCTGTCACTAGAAAGATTTATCATAAGATATGGCGTAAATATGTTTTTTGGTGTGAATCCAAAGATTACTCATGGAGTAAGGTTCGGATTCCTAGGATTCTGTCTTTTCTCCAAGGAAGATTGGAGAAAGGGTTATCAGCAAGTTCTTTAAAGGGACAGATTTCTGCCTTGTCAATTTTGCTTCCCAAGCATTTGGCTGATGTTTCAGACGTTCAGTCTTTTTGTCAGGCTCTAACCAGAATTAAGCCTGTATTTAGACCAATTTGCTCCACCTTGGAGTTTGAATTTAGTTCTTAGTGTTCTTCAAGGGGTTTCCGTTTGAACCCATGCATTCCATAGATATTAAGTTGTTATCTTGGAAAGTTTTATTTTTGGTTGCTATTTCTTCTGCTCGTAGAGTTTCTAAGCTTTCAGCACTACTATGCGACTCGCCATATCTTATCTTTCATTCTGATAAGGTGGTTTTACATACCAAACCTGGGTTCCTTTCTAAGGTTGTTTCAAATAAGAATATTAATCAGGAAATTGTTGTTCCTTCTTTATGTCCTAATCCTTCTTCTAAGAAGGAGCGTAAGTTGCATAACCTGGACGTGGTCCGTGCCTTGAAGTTTTACTTGCAGGTGACTAAGGATTTCCGTCAATCATCTTCATTATTCATTGTTTATTCTGGAAAGCGTAGGGGTCAGAAAGCTACGGCTACCTCTTTCTTTTTGGCTGAAGAGTATCATCCGTCTGGTGTATGAGACTGCTGGACAGCAGCCTCCTGAAAGAATTACGGCTCGTTCTACTAGGGCTGTGGCTTCCTCATGGGCTTTTAAAAACAATGCTTCTGTAGAACAGATTTGCAAGGCTGTGACTTGGTCGTCTCTTCATACTTTTTCCAAATTTTCCAAATTTTCCAAATTTGATACTTTTGCTTCATCTGAGGCTGTTTTTGGGAGAAAGGTTCTTCAAGCAGTGGTGCCTTCTGTTCAGGTTCCTGTCTTGTCCCTCCCTTTCATCCGTGTCCTATAGCTTTGGTATTGTATCCCACAAGTAAGGATGAAATATGTGGACTCGTCATATCTTTGTAAAAGAAAAGTTAATTTATGCTTACCTGATTAATTTCTTTTACGATATGACGAGTCCTTGGCCCACCCTGTTATTTTAAGACAGAATATATATTTATTTTTTGTAAACTTCAGTCACCTCTGCACCTTTAGCTTTTCCTTTCTCTTCCTAACTTCGGTTGAATGACTGGGGGTGGAGAGGAGGGAGGAGCTATATATACAGCTCTGCTGTGGTGCTCTTTATCACTTTCTGTTAGCAGGAGGATAAATCCCACAAGGAAGGATGAAATCCGTGGACTCGTCATATCGTAAAATAAATTCATTTATCAGGTAAGCATAAATTTACTTTTTACCTATGTGATTACCTTATATCTAAGCCTCTACAGATTGCCCCCTTATTTCAGGTCTTTTGACAGACATGAATTTTAGCCAATCTGTGCTGACTCTTAAATAACTCCATGGTTGTGAGCACAATGTTATCTATTTGTCACACATGAACTAATGCCTTCTAGCTGTGAAAAACTATCAAATGCATTCAGATAAGAAGTGACCTTCAAGGTCTTAAAAATCAACATTGAGGTTACCTACGTTTAGCCTTTAAAGGGACACAGAACCCAAATTTTTTCTTTCGTGATTCAGATAGAGCATGCAATTTTAAGCAACTTTCTAATTTATTCCTATTATCAAATTTTCTTTATTCTCTTGGTATGTTAATTTGAAAAGCAAGAATGTAAGTTTAGACGCCGGCCCATTTTTGGTGAACAACTTGGGTTATCCTTGCTGATTGGACAGCACCAATAAACAAGTGCTGTCCATGGTTTGAACCAAAAAAATGCTGGCTCCTTAGCTTAGATGCCTTCTTTTTCAAATAAATACTCTATCTGAATCATGAAAGAAAAAAATTGGGTTCAGTGACCCTTTAAAGGGAAAGTTTACTCAAAAATGTTCTCCCCTTTAATTTGTTCCCAATGATCCACTTTACCTGCTGCAGTGTATTAAATTGTTTACAAGTAGCTCCTTTACCCTTATATTGGCATTTGAAATTGTTAATTTAGCATGTGGTATCCCCACCTATTCTGAAAGTTTGTGGCCGCGCGTACCAGCTATAGATAAGCTTTGTAAACACAGCCAGCAGAAGAAATTACACTCCCAGTGTGATAAAGCAGAGATAAGGTAATAAAATGTTGATTTTCCATTGTTCTCTCAAAGTATTGGTGATTGTTTTAAGGACAGATATAATATAAAGAAGCAGGTATATGTGCACAATGTGATACAGTAATGAGATCTGATTATACCTACAAGCTCAACCTATTTTATTAGGCTGTGGCTTCAAAACACAATATCAGAGCTTTAATATACAGAAATAAACCTTAAAAAGCTAATTTTCATACATTTTTTACTCTGCAGTTGGTAAAAAAAGCAATTGTAAACACATTAAGGGAAAAACTATTTTACAGTATACTGTCCCTTTAACTAAGAATACCAAGAGAACAAATTTTGATAATAAAGGTAAATTGGAAAGTTGTTTAAAATTACATGCCCTATCTGAATAATGAAAGTTTAATTTGGACTTAAAGGGACAGTCTACCATAGAATTGTTAATGTTGTAAAAGATAGATAATCCCTTTTTCTCCTGTTAAGTGTAGTCAGTCCACGGGTCATCCATTACTTATGGAACACATATCATACTCAGTCATTCTCTTGCAGCCTAACTAAAAAGGAAGCTGTGAGAGATCTGTGGTGTTTTTTAACTTAGTTTATTTCTACAATCAAAAGTTTGTTATTTTTAAATGGCACCGGAGTGTGCTGTTTATTCTCAGGCAGCATTAGAAGAAGAATCTGCCTGGGTTTTTTTCTATGGTCTTAGCAGACGTAACTAAGATCCACTGGCTGTTTCTCATCTGAGGAGTGAGGTAACTTCAGAGAAGGGGAATAGCATGCAGGGCTCCCCTGCAACAAATGAGGTATGTGCAGTAATTTATTTTCTGAGGAATGGAATTGACTGAGAAAATACTGCTGATACCATTGTAAAGTAAGTTCAGCCTTAAATGCAGTGATAGCGACTGGTATCAGGCTGATGTGTGTGTGTGTGTGTGTGTGTGTGTGTACACTGAATGTATTTTTCTAAGGAATGGAATTGACTCTGAAAATACTGTTAATACTGAAATAATGTATGAGCCTTAACTGCAGTAAAAACGACTGGTAGCAGGCTTATTAATAATAATACATAACTTTCAAATGTATGTTTAAAACGTTTACTGGCTTGTTAATCGTTTTTGTGAGGTACTTGGTGATAAAATTTATTAGGGCATACAAGCGTCAAGTTTTCAAACTGCCATAGTTCTGGCATTTCTGAGGTCGCATGGGTGGAAGGTGAACGGGGAAAAGAGTTCTCTATTACCACTTACAAGAGTTCCCTTTCTAGGGACTCTTATAGATTCTGTAGAGATGAAAATTTACCTGACAGAGGCCAGGTTATTAAAACTTCTAAATGCTTGCCGTGTCCTTCACTCCATTCGGCCAAATCAAAGGCCAAACAGTCTAATTTTCGTGCCTTTCGTAACTTCAAGGCAGGAGCAGCATCAACTTCCTCCGCTCCAAAACAGGAAGGAGCTGTTGCTCGTTACAGACAGGGCTGGAAAGTTAACCAGTCCTGGAACAGGGGCAAGCAGGCCAAGAAACCTGCTGCTGCCCCCAAAACAGCATGAAGAGAGGGCCCCCTATCCGGAAACGGATCTAGTGGGGGGCAGACTTTCTCTCTTCGCCCAGGCTTGGGCAAGAGATGTCCAGGATCCCTGAGCGTTGGAGATCATATCTCAGGGATATCTCCTGGACTTCAAAACTTCTCCTCCACGGGGGAGATTTCATCTTTCAAGGTTATCAGCAAACCAAATAAAGAAAGAGGCGTTTCTACGCTGTGTACAAGACCTCTTACTAATGGGGGTAATCCACCCAGTTCCGCGGACGGAACACGGGCAGGGATTCTATTCAAACCTATTTGTGGTTCCCAAGAAAGAGGGAACCTTCAGGCCAATCTTGGACTTAAAAATCCTAAACAAATTTCTAAGAGTTCCATCATTCAAAATGGAAACTATTCGAACCATCCTTCCCATGATCCAAGAGGGTCAGTACATGACCACAGTGGATCTAAAGGATGCCTACCTTCACATACCGATTCACAAGGACCATTAACGGTATCTGAGATTTGCCTTCCTAGACAGGCATTACCAGTTTGTAGCTCTTCCCTTCGGATTAGCTACGGCTCCAAGAATCATTACAAAAATTCTAGGATCACTTCTGGCGGTACTAAGACCGCGAGGCATAGCGGTGACTCCGTACCTAGACGACATTCTGATACAACACCCGTCAGTAGCTCAGTGCATGGAAGTAATCGGCTTAATGGTAGCGGCAATGGACATAGTACCATTTGCGCGCCTGCATCTCAGACCGCTGCAATTGTGCATGCTAAGTCAGTGGAACAGGGATTACTCAGACTTGTCCCCCCTACTAAATCTGGATCAAGAGACCAGAGATTCTCTTCTATGGTGGCTTTCTCGGCCACATCTGTCCAAGGGGATGACCTTTCGCAGGCCAGATTGGACGATTGTAACAACAGACGCCAGCCTTCTAGGCTGGGGAGCAGTCTGGAATTCCCTGAAAGCTCAGGGATTATGGACTCAGGAGGAGAAACTCCTCCCAATAAATATTCTGGAATTAAGAGAAATATTCAATGCTCTCCTAGCTTGGCCTCAGTTAGCAACTCTGAGGTTCATCAGATTTCAGTCGGACAACATCACGACTGTGGCTTACATCAACCATCAAGGGGGAACCAGAAGTTCCCTAGCGATGTTGGAAGTCTCAAAGATAATTTGCTGGGCAGAGTCTCACTCTTGCCACCTGTCAGCGATCTACATCCCAGGCGTGGAGAACTGGGAGGCGGATTTTCTAAGTCGCCAGACTTTTCATCTGGGGGAGTGGGAACTTCATCCGGAGGTCTTTGCTCAACTGATTCGTCGTTGGGGCAAACCAGATCTGGATCTCATGGCGTCTCGTCAGAACGCCAAGCTTCCTTGTTACGGATCCAGGTCCAGGGACCCGGGAGCGGTGCTGATAGATGCTCTGACAGCTCCTTGGGTCTTCAACATGGCTTATGTGTTTCCACCATTCCCGATGCTTCCTCGTTTGATTGCCAAGATCAAACAGGAGAGAGCTTCGGTGATTCTGATAGCGCCTGCGTGGCCACGCAGGACCTGGTATGCAGACCTAGTGGACATGTCGTCCTGTCCACCGTGGTCTCTGAGACAGGACCTTCTAATTCAGGGTCCTTTCAAACATCCAAATCTAATTTCTCTGAGGCTGACTGCATGGAGATTGAACGCTTGATTCTATCAAAGCGTGGCTTCTCGGAGTCGGTTATTGATACCTTAATACAGGCTAGGAAGCCTGTTACCAGAAAAATTTACCATAAGATATGGCGTAAATATTTACATTGGTGCGAATCCAAGAGTTACTCATGGAGTAAGGTTAGGATTCCTAGGATATTGTCCTTTCTACAAGAGGGTTTAGAAAAGGGCTTATCTACTAGTTCGTTAAAGGGACAGATTTCTGCTCTGTCTATTCTTCTACACAAACGTCTGGCTGAACTTCCAGACGTTCAGGCTTTCTGTCAGGCTTTAACTAGGATTAAGCCTGTGTTTAAGTCTGTTGCTCCGCCGTGGAGCTTAAACTTAGTTCTTAATGTTCTTCAAGGCGTTCCATTTGAACCCCTTCATTCCATTGATATCAAGCTGTTATCTTGGAAAGTTCTGTTTTTGATGGCTATTTCCTCGGCTCGAAGAGTCTCTGAGTTATCTGCCTTACATTGTGATTCTCCTTATCTGATTTTTCATTCAGACAAGGTAGTCCTGCGTACTAAACCTGGGTTCTTACCTAAGGTAGTTACTAACAGGAATATCAATCAAGAGATTGTTGTTCCATCTCTGTGTCCTAACCCTTCTTCAAAGAAGGAACGACTTTTGCATAATCTGGACGTAGTCCGTGCCCTGAAATTCTATTTGCAGGCAACTAAGGATTTTCGTCAAACTTCTTCCCTGTTTGTCGTTTACTCTGGACAGAGGAGAGGTCAAAAGGCTTTGGCTACCTCTCTCTTTTTGGCTTTGTAGCATAATACGCTTAGCCTATGAGACTGCTGGACAGCAGCCTCCTGAAAGGATTACAGCTCATTCTACTAGAGCTGTGGCTTCCACCTGGGCCTTTAAAAATGAGGCCTCTGTTGAACAGATTTGCAAGGCTGCGACTTGGTCTTCGCTTCACACTTTTTCAAAATTTTACAAATTTGACACTTTTGCTTCGTCGGAGGCTATTTTTGGGAGAAAGGTACTTCAGGCAGTGGTTCCTTCTGTTTAATGTTCCTGCCTTGTCCCTCCCTTCATCCGTGTACTTTAGCTTTGGTATTGGTATTCCATAAGTAATGGATGACCCGTGGACTGACTACACTTAACAAGAGAAAACATAATTTATGCTTACCTGATAAATTCCTTTCTCCTGTAGTGTAGTCAGTCCACGGCCCGCCCTGTTTTTACGGCAGGTCTAAATTTTAATTAAACTCCAGTCACCACTGTACCCTATGGTTCCTCCTTTCTCGTCTGCTTTGGTCGAATGACTGAGTATGATATGTGTTCCATAAGTAATGGATGACCCGTGGACTGACTACACTACAGGAGAAAGGAATTTATCAGGTAAGCATAAATTATGTTATTACCCATTTCCCAGTTTTGCATAACCAACAAAGTTATATTAATATGCTTTTTATCTCTCTGATTACCTTGTATCTAGGAACCTTCTTCCAGCCCCCTGATCACATGACTGTGACTGTTTATTATCTATTGTCTTAAATTTAGCATTGTGTTGTGCTAGATCTTAAATAACCCCCTGGGCCTGAACAGAGTGTTATCTATATGGCCCACGTGTACTTTCTGTCTCTTTGTGTTGAAAAGAGATTTAAAAAGCCTGTGATAAGAGGCAGCCCTCAAAGGCTTAGAAATTAGCATATGAGCCTACCTATGTTTAGTTTAAACTAAGAATACCAAGAGAAAAAAGCAAATTTGATGATAAAAGTAAATTGGAAAGTTGATTAAAATTAAAAGTCCTATCTGAATAATGAAAGTTTAATTTATACTTGACTGTCCCTTTAAAGTGAATGCAAATTTTGATGCTAAAGTGCCCGGTTTTTAAAAACTCGATTAAAAACAGGGGCACTTTAATTCATCAAAATTTACATTTCACTCCTGTTGTGAAAAAAAACGTACCTTTTAAACTTGACAGCAGCTCCAGCTTCCTCTGGTCGTTGCAAGCCATTTCTGATGTCAGAAATGATGGATAGGTCATCCTCCAATCACAGCTTCCCCCCGGGGGAATCAGTGTCTGATTCAATGCCGTGATTGGAGGAAGCCGGATTCCGCATTTTACACCCAGGAAGAGGCTTTGCAACGTGTGGAGGAAGCTGGAGCTGCTGTGAAGATTAATAGGTAAGTTTTTTTTTTTTTTTCACAACAGGAGTGAAATGTAAATTTTGATGAATTAAAGTGTCCCTGTTTTTAATCTAATTTTTAAAAACCGGGCACTTTAGCATCAAAATTTACATTCACTTTAACTGTCTCTCGTAATCTTCAATTGTACTAGCCTTTTCAAGGGGTGTGTTCCTGTACTGCTCTGAAAATGCAAAACCCTGCAAATCTAAACTAAATAGTGACCGTTTTTAAATGCTTTTAGAAAATTTCTTATTTATTTATTTTCTTCTATAAGGTACGACGAGTCCACAGATTCATCCTTTACTTGTGGGATATTATCCTCCTGCTAACAGGAAGGGGCAAAGAGCACCACAGCAGAGCTGTCTATATAGCTCCTCCCTTAGCACCACCCCCCAGTCATTCTCTTTGCCTACTCTAAGTACTAGGAAGGGTAAAGTGAAAGAGGTGATAAAATGTTAGTTTTTATTTTCTTCAAGCAAGATACCGGTGTGTACTATTTACTCTCAGGCAGCAGATGGATGAATACTTCTGCCTGGAGGCTGATGATCTTAGCATTTGTCACTAAGATCTAGAGCAGTTCCCACAGAATGGCTGAGGGATACAAGAAACTTCAGTGTGAGGAACGTTTTCATGCTATATAGCAGTGAGGTATAGTCAGTCATTTTTTCTGGAGAGACTGTGGTATTTCAGAAAGGCTGACAGTATCCCCATGAGGGTAAGGGTAAGCAGTAATCCTAAGAGATATAGAGGGGTATTACTAGGCTTGCATAAGGGGCTTATAAAAAATGGTTGACACTGAGTTTGGAATGTTTGTGGGCAAACGTTTTGTGAACTGGGAGTGCTGTTAACGTTTTTTGGGCAATAACGTTTTTTGGAGACTTTATTGAGGGTACACTTTGGCTTCTTTTTGGGTCTCAGAACCCACATTGCTAGTTTGGAACCGCTCTGGTGCGGTTCATTTAGGCTGACAAAACATCGAGTGAGATGAGCGGGGCCTATTTTCGCACCTCAGATGCGCAGTTGTATTTACAAAGCAAGCATCAAGCTCCAACTCCGGAGGGCCCTTATGGATGTTTTGGGCCAAATTGAAGCTTTAACCCCATTTTTCCAATCCCTGAGGGCAGGTAGGCGCCACAGCAGGGCTGTGGCGAGGTGCAGGGGTGTTTTTTTTCCGGATTTAGGCTCATTAACTATCCGTTTTTTTTCTTGTGGGGCAAACCTTACTGCATAAATTGAATCTTATATCAAAAAATTGAAACGATTGGTGTATTTTAAAGCAGTTTTGCAGAACGTGTATGCTTTTTTTCCTCTTAAAGGCGCAGTACCGTTTTTTAAGATTGCTATTTTTTCACTAAATAAAGTGTTGTCAAGCTTGTTTGTGGTCATTACTAGCCTGTTCAACATGTCTGACATTGAGGAAAGCCAATGTTCAATGTGTTTAGAAGCCATTGGGGAACCCCCACTTAAAATGTGTCCCTCATGCACTGAAAGGGCAATAAATGGCAAAGAACATATTTTAGCTAATAAAAGTATGTCGCAGAATGATTCTCAGTCAGAAGGGAATCAGGTTATGCAATCTAATTCTCCCCAAGTGTCCCAACCATTAACGCCCGCACAAGTGACGCCAAGTACTTCTTGTGCATCTAATTCTTTCACCCTGCAAGATATGGCCGCAGTTATGAATACTACCCTCACAGAGGTTTTATCTAAGCATCCTGGGTTGCAGGGGAAGCGCAGTAGGTCTGGTTTGAGAGTAAATACTGAGCGCTCTGACGCTTTATTAGCCATATCCGATGTACCCTCACAATGTTCTGAGTTGGGGGTGAGGGATTTGCTGTCTGAAGGAGAGATTTCTGATTCAGGAAAGATGTTCCCTCAGACAGACTCAGATATGACGGCTTTTAAATTTAAACTAGAACACCTCCGCTTGTTGCTCAGGGAGGTTATAGCGACTCTGGATGATTGTGACCCTATTGTAGTTCCAGAGAAATTGTGTAAAATGGACAGATTTCTAGAGGTTCCTGCCTACACTGATGTTTTCTTTCATGTAATTAGCAAGAGTCCATGAGCTAGTGACGTATGGGATATACATTCCTACCAGGAGGGGCAAAGTTTCCCAAACCTCAAAATGCCTATAAATACACCCCTCACCACACCCACAAATCAGTTTTACAAGCTTTGCCTCCTATGGAGGTGGTGAAGTAAGTTTGTGCTAGATTCTACGTTGATATGCGCTCCGCAGCAGGTTGGAGCCCGGTTTTCCTCTCAGCGTGCAGTGAATGTCAGAGGGATGTGAGGAGAGTATTGCCTATTGAATGCAGTGATCTCCTTCTACGGGGTCTATTTCATAGGTTCTCTGTTATCGGTCGTAGAGATTCATCTCTTACCTCCCTTTTCAGATCGACAATATACTCTTATATATACCATTTCCTCTACTGATTCTCGTTTCAGTACTGGTTTGGCTTTCTACTACATGTAGATGAGTGTCCTGGGGTAAGTAAGTCTTATTTTCTGTGACACTCTAAGCTATGGCTGGGCACTTTTTATATAAAGTTCTAAATATATGTATTCAAACATTTATTTGCCTTGACTCAGGATGTTCAACATTCCTTATTTCAGACAGTCAGTTTCATATTTGGGATAATGCATATGAATAATTCATTTTTTTTCTTACCTTTAAAAATTTGACTTTCCCTGTGGGCTGTTAGGCTCGCGGGGGCTGAAAATGCTTCATTTTATTGCGTCATTCTTGGCGCGGACTTTTTTGGCGCAAAAATTATTTTCTGTTTCCGGCGTCATACGTGTCGCCGGAAGTTGCGTCATTTTTGACGTTCTTTTGCGCCAAAAGTGTCGGCGTTCCGGATGTGGCGTCATTTTTGGCGCCAAAAGCATTTAGGCGCCAAATAATGTGGGCGTCTTTTTTGGCGCGAAAAAATATGGGCGTCACTTTTGTCTCCACATTATTTAAGTCTCATTGATTTTTTGCTTCTCGTTGCTAGAAGCTTATTCACTGGCATTTTTTTCCCATTCCTGAAACTGTCATTTAAGGAATTTGATCAATTTTGCTTTATATGTTGTTTTTTCTATTCCATATTGCAAGATGTCCCACGTTGAAGCTGAGTCAGAAGATACTTCTGGAATATCCCTGCCTGGGGCTGGAGCTACCAAAGCTAAGTGTATCTACTGTAAACTTATGGTATCTGTTCCTCCAGCTGTTGTTTGTACTGTTTTGTCATGACAAACTGTTTATGCAGATAATATTTCCTTTAAGTACTGTTACATTACCTGTTGCTGTTCTGTCAACATCTAATACTCAGAGTGTTCCTGATAACATAAGAGATTTTGTTTTTAAATCCATTAAGAAGGCTATGTCTGTTATTCCTCCTAGTAAATGTAAAAAGTCTTTTAAAACTTCTCATTTTTCAGATGAATTTTTAAATGAACATCATCATTCTGATTCTGATAATGGTTCTTCTGGTTCAGAGGATTCTGTCTGAGGTTGATGCTGATAAATCTTCATATTTATTTAAAATGAAATTTATTCGTTCTTTACTTAAAGAAGTCCTAATTGCATTAGAAATTGAGGATTCTGGTCCTCTTGATACTAAATCTAAACGTTTAGATAAGGTTTTTAAATCTCCTGTAGTTATTCCAGAAGTTTTTCCTGTCCCTAGTGCTATTTCTGAAGTAATTTCCAGGGAATGGAATAATTTGGGTAATTCATTTACTCCTTCTAAACGTTTTAAGCAATTATATCCTGTGCCATCTGACAGATTAGAGTTTTGGGACAAAATCCCTAAAGTTGATGGGGCTGTCTCTACTCTTGTTAAGCGTACTATTCCTACGTCAGATAGTACTTCCTTTAAGGATCCTTTAGATAGGAAAATTGAATCCTTTCTAAGAAAAGCTTACTTGTGTTCAGGTAATCTTCTTAGACCTGCTATATCTTTAGCGGATGTTGCTGCAGCTTCATCTTTTGGTTAGAAGCTTTAGCGCAACAAGTAACAGATCATAATTCTCATAGCATTTTTATTCTTCAACATGCTAATAATTTTATTTGTAATGCCATCTTTGATATCATTAGAGTTGATGTCAGGTATATGTCTCTAGCTATTTTAGCTAGAATAGCTTTATGGCTTAAGACTTGGAATGCTGTTATGTCTTCTAAGTCTACTCTGCTTTCCCTTTCTTTCCAGGATAATGATCGTTTTTGTTCCTTTTGTCACAACAAGGAACAAAAACCTGATCCTTCATCCTCAGGAGCGGTATCAGTTTGGAAACCATCTCCAGTCTGGAATAAATCCAAGCCTTTTAGAAAATCAAAGCCAGCTCCTAAGTCCACATGAAGGTGCGGCCCTCATTCCAGCTCAGCTGGTAGGGGGCAGATTATGTTTTTTCTAAGAAATTTGGATCAAATCCGTTCACAATCTTTGGATTCAGAACATTGTTTCAGAAGGGTACAGAATTGGCTTCAAGATAAGGCCTCCTGCAAAGAGATTTTTTTCTTTCCCGTGTCCCAGTAAACCCAGCGAAGGCTCAAGCATTTCTGAAATGTGTTTCAGATCTAGAGTTGACTGGAGTAATTTTGCCAGTTCCAGTTCTGGAACAGGGACTGGGGTTTTATTCAAATCTCTTCATTGTACCAAAGAAGGAAAATTCCTTCAGACCAGTTCTGGATCTAAAAATATTGAATCGTTATGTAAGGGTACCAACATTCAAAATGGTAACTGTAAGGACTATTCTGCCTTTTGTTCAACAAGGGCATTATATGTCTACTATAGATTTACAGGATGCATATCTGCATATTCCGATTCATCCAGATCACTATCAGTTTCTGAGATTCTCTTTCCTAGACAAGCATTACCAGTTTGTGGCTCTGCCGTTTGGCCTAGCTACAGCTCCAAGAATTTTTTACGAAGGTTCTCGGTGCCCTTCTGTCTGTAATCAGAGAACAGGGTATTGTGGTATTCCTTATTTGGACGATATCTTGGTACTTGCTCAGTCTTCATATTTAGCAGAATCTCATTCGAGTCGACTTGTGTTGTTTCTTCAACATCTTGGTTGGAGGATCAATTTACCAATCAGTTCATTGATTCCTCAGACTTACGTAACCTTTTTAGGTTTTCAGATAGATTCAGTATCCATGACTCTATCTTTGATAGACATGAGACATCTAAAGTTGATATCAGCTTGTCGAAACCTTCAGTCACAATCTTTCCCTTCGGTAGCCTTATGCATGGAAATTCTAGGTCTTATGACTGCGGTATCGGACGCGATCCCCTTTGCTCATTTTCACATGCGGCCTCTTCAGCTCTGTATGCTGAACCAGTGGTGCAGGGATTACACAAAGATATCTCAATTAATATCTTTAAAACCGATTGTACGACACTCTCTGACGTGGTGGACAGATCACCATCGTTTAGTTCAGGGGGCTTCTTTTGTTCTTCCGACCTGGACTGTAGTTTCAACAGATGCAAGTCCTACAGGTTGGGGAGCGGTGTGGGGGTCTCTGACAGCACAAGGGGTTTGGGAATCTCAGGAGGTGAGATTACCGATCAATATTTTGGAACTCCGTGCAATTTTCAGAGCTCTTCAGTCTTGGCCTCTTCTGAAGAGAGAATCGTTCATTTGTTTTCAGACGGACAATGTCACAACTGTGGCATACATCAATCATCAAGGAGGGACTCAGTCCTCTGGCTATGAAAGAAGTATCTCAAATTCTGGTTTGGGCGGAATCCAGCTCCTGTCTAATCTCTGCGGTTCATATTCCAGGAATAGACAATTGGGAAGCGGATTATCTCAGTCGCCAAACGTTGCATCCGGGCGAATGGTCTCTTCACCCAGAGGTATTTCTTCAGATTGTTCAAATGTGGGAACTTCCAGAAATAGATCTGATGGCTTCTCATCTAATAAACAAGAAACTTCCCAGGTATCGGTCCAGATCCCGGGATCCTCAGGCGGAGGCAGTGGATGCATTATCACTTTCTTGGAAGTATCATCCTGCCTATATCTTTCCGCCTCTAGTTCTTCTTCCAAGAGTAATCTCCAAGATTCTGAAGGAATGCTCGTTTGTTCTGCTGGTAGCTCCAGCATGGCCTCACAGGTTTTGGTATGCGGATCTTGTCCGGATGGCCTCTTGCCAACCGTGGACTCTTCCGTTAAGACCAGACCTTCTGTCGCAAGGTCCTTTTTTCCATCAGGATCTCAAATCCTTAAATTTAAAGGTATGGAGATTGAACGCTTGATTCTTAGTCAAAGAGGTTTCTCTGACTCTGTGATTAATACTATGTTACAGGCTCGTAAATCTGTATCTAGAGAGATATATTATAGAGTCTGGAAGACTTATATTTCTTGGTGTCTTTCTCATCATTTTTCCTGGCATTCTTTTAGAATTCCGAGAATTTTACAGTTTCTTCAGGATGGTTTAGATAAAGGTTTGTCCGCAAGTTCCTTGAAAGGTCAAATCTCTGCTCTTTCTGTTCTTTTTCACAGAAAGATTGCTAATCTTCCTGATATTCATTGTTTTGTACAAGCCTTGGTTCGTATAAAACCTGTCATTAAGTCAATTTCTCCTCCTTGGAGTTTGAATTTGGTTCTGGGGGCTCTTCAAGCTCCTCCGTTTGAACCTATGCATTCATTGGACATTAAATTACTTTCTTGGAAAGTTTTGTTCCTTTTGGCCATCTCTTCTGCCAGAAGAGTCTCTGAATTGTCTGCTCTTTCTTATGAGTCTCCTTTTCTGATTTTTTCATCAGGATAAGGTGGTGTTGCGAACTTCTTTTAAATTTTTACCTAAGGTTGTGAAATCCAACAACATTAGTAGAGAAATTGTAGTTCCTTCATTATGCCCTAATCCTAAGAATTCTAAGGAGAAATCATTGCATTCTTTGGATGTTGTTAGAGCTTTGAAATATTATGTTGAAGCTACTAAGACTTTCCGAAAGACTTCTAGTCTATTTGTCATCTTTTCCGGTTCTAGAAAAGGCCAGAAAGCTTCTGCCATTTCTTTGGCATCTTGGTTGAAATCTTTAATTCATCATGCCTATGTTGAGTCGGGTAAAACTCCGCCTCAGAGGATTACAGCTCATTCTACTAGGTCAGTTTCTACTTTCTGGGCGTTTAGGAATGAAGCTTCGGTTGATCAGATTTGCAAAGCAGCAACTTGGTCTTCTTTGCATACTTTTACTAAATTCTACCATTTTGATGTGTTTTCTTCTTCTGAAGCAGTTTTTGGTAGAAAAGTACTTCAGGCAGCTGTTTCAGTTTGAATCTTCTGCTTATGTTTTCATTTAAACTTTATTTTGGGTGTGGATTATTTTCAGCAGGAATTGGCTGTCTTTATTTTATCCCTCCCTCTCTAGTGACTCTTGCGTGGAAAGATCCACATCTTGGGTAGTCATTATCCCATACGTCACTAGCTCATGGACTCTTGCTAATTACATGAAAGAAAACATAATTTATGTAAGAACTTACCTGATAAATTCATTTCTTTCATATTAGCAAGAGTCCATGAGGCCCACCCTTTTTTGTGGTGGTTATGATTTTTTTGTATAAAGCACAATTATTCCAATTCCTTATTTTTTATGCTTTCGCACTTTTTTCTTATCACCCCACTTCTTGGCTATTCGTTAAACTGATTTGTGGGTGTGGTGAGGGGTGTATTTATAGGCATTTTGAGGTTTGGGAAACTTTGCCCCTCCTGGTAGGAATGTATATCCCATACGTCACTAGCTCATGGACTCTTGCTAATATGAAAGAAATGAATTTATCAGGTAAGTTCTTACATAAATTATGTTTTTCCGGTCCCTAAGAGGATTTCGGATATTGTCACTAAGGAGTGGGTTAAACCAGGTATTCCGTTTTCTCCTACTTTTAAGAAAATGTTTCCCATATCAGACACCATGCGGGACTCGTGGCAGACGGTCCCTAAGGTGGAGGAGGCTATTTCTACCCTGGCTAAGCGTACACCTATACCTATTGAATATTGAATTCATCGGGGTTTTTTTCTGCAACCTATAGCGTGCATTGTTCCTGTAACTACTGCAGCTGCTTTTTGGTTCGAGGCTCTGGAGGAGGCTCTTCAGGTTGAGACCCCATTGGATGATATTCTGGATAGAATTAGGGCTCTCAAACTAGCTAATTCTTTCATTACAGATACCGATTTTCAACTGGCTAAATTAGCGGCAAAGGATTCAGGTTTTGCCATTTTAGCGCGTAGAGCGTTATGGCTTAAGTCCTGGTCTGCTGACGTGTCATCAAAATCTAAGCTTTTAGCCATCCCTTTCAAGGGTAAGACCCTATTCGGGCCTGAACTGAAAGAGATCATTTCAGACATCACTGGAGGAAAAGGCCATGCCCTTCCTCAGGATAAGACAAATAATTTGAGGACCAAACAAAATAATTTTCGTTCCTTTCGAAACTTCAAAAGTGGTCCCTCTACTTCCTCCCCTGCTGCAAAGCAAGAGGGGAATTTTGCTCAATCCAAGTCCGTCTGGAGACATAACCAGACTTGGAACAAAGGTAAACAGGCTAAGAAGCCCACTGCTGCCACCAAGACAGCATGAAGGGGTAGCCCCTGATCCGGGACCGGATCTAGTAGGGGGCAGACTTTCTCTCTTTGCTCAGGCTTGGGCAAGAGATGTTCAGGACTCCTGGGCTTTAGAAATCGTAACCCAGGGGTATCTTCTAGTTTTCAAAGATTCTCCTCCAAGGGGGAGATTCCATCTTTCTCAATTGTCTGTAAACCAGACAAAAAGAGGCGTTCTTACGCTGTGTAGAAGACCTATATACCATGGGAGTGATCTGCTCAGTTCCGAAAACAGAACAGGGCAGGGGTTTTACTCCAATCTGTTTGTGGTTCCCAAAAAAGAGGGAACCTTCAGACAAATTTTAGATCTCAAGATCCTAAACAAATTCCTCAGAGTCCCATCCTTCAAGATTGAGACCATTCGGACTATTTTACCAATGATTCAGGAGGGTCAATATACAATGCGTATCTGCACATCCCTATCCACAAAGATCATCACCAGTTCCTCAGGTTCGCCTTTCTGGACAAGCATTACCAGTTTGTGGCTCTTCCCTTTGGGCTGGCCACAGCTCCCAGAATTTTCACAAAGGTGCTAGGGTCCCTTCTGGCGGTTCTAAGGCCGCGGGGCATAGCAGTGGTGCCTTATCTGGACGATATCTTAATTCAGGCGTCAACTTACCAACTAGCCAAATCTCACACGGCTTTTCTGAGATCTCACGGGTGGAAGGTGAACGTAAAAAAGAGTTCACTTCTCCCCCTCACGAGAGTTCCATTCCTGGGAACTCTGATAGATTCGGTAGACATGAAAATTTTTCTGACAGAGATCAGGAAATGAAAGATTTTAACCACCTGCCGAGCTCTTCATTCCAATCCCCGACCTTCCGTGGCTCAGTGTATGGAGGTAATCGGACTAATGGTAGCGGCAATGGACATAGTTCCATTTGCTTGCTTGCATCTCAGACCACTGCACCTATGCATGCTCAATCAGTGGAATGGGGATTATGCAAATGTATCTCCTCAAATCTGTATCAAGAGACCAGAGAGACTCTTCTTTGGTGGCTGTCACAGGATCATCTGTCCCAGGGAATGTGTTTCCGCAGGCCAGCATGGGTCATAGTGACGACGGACCCCAGCCTTTTAGGCTGGGGTGCAGTCTAGAATTCCCTGAAAGCACAGGGAGTGTGGACTTAGGAGGAGGCTCTCCTCCCGATAAATATTCTAGAATTGAGAGCGATATTCAACGTGCTTCAGGCGTGGCCTCAGCTGTCTTTGGCCAGATTCATAAGATTCCAGTCGGACAATATCACGACTGTAGCATATATCAATCATCAGGGGGGAACAAAGAGTTCTCTTGCGATGATAGAGGTTACCAAAATAATTCGATGGGCAGAGACTCACTCTTGCCATCTATCAGCAATCTATATCCCAGGAGTGGAGAACTGGGAAGCGGATTTTCTAAGTCGTCAGACTTTTCATCCGGGGGAGTGGGAACTCCATCCGGAGGTGTTTGCATAATTGATTCATCAATGGGGCACACCAGAATTGGATCTGATGGCGTCTCGTCAGAACGCTAAACTTCTTTGTTACGGGTCCAGATCACGGGATCCTCAAGCAGTACTGATAGATGCTCTAGCAGTACCTTGGTCGTTCAACCTGGCTTATGTGTTTCCACCATTTCCTCTCCTCCCTCGTCTGATTGCCAGAATCAAACAGGAGAGAGCTTTGGTGATTTTGATAGCACCTGGTGGACATGTCATCTCTACCACCATGGACACTGCCACTGAGACAGGACCTTCTCATTCAAGGTCCGTTCCAGCATCCAAATCTAGTTTCTCTGCGACTGACTGCCTGGAGATTGAACGCTTGATTTTATCTAAGCGGGGATTCTCTGAGTCGGTCATAGATACCTTGATTCAGGCTCGAAAGCCTGTAACTAGGAAAATTTATTATAAGATATGGCGTAAATATCTTTTATTGGTGTGAATCCAAAGGCTACTCATGGAGTAAGATCAGGATTCCTAGGATTTTGTCCTTTCTCCAAGAAGGATTGGAGAAGGGGTTATCAGCTAGTTCCCTAAAGGGACAGATATCTGCTTTATCAATTTTACTACACAAGCGTCTGGCAGATGTTCCAGACGTTCAGTCGTTTTGTCAGGCTTTAGTTAGAATCAAGCCTGTGTTTAAACCTGTTGCTCCGCCATGGAGTTTGAATTTAGTTCTTAAAGTTCTTCAAGGGGTTCCGTTTGAACCTATGCATTCCATAGATATTAAGCTTCTATCTTGGAAAGTTCTGTTTTTAGTTGCTATCTCTTCGGCTCAAAGAGTTTCTGAACTATCTGCATTGCAATGCGACTCACCTTATCTTGTTTTCCATTCTGATAAGGTAGTTTTGCGTACCAAACCTGGATTCCTTCCTAAGGTTGTTACTAATAAGAATATTATATATATAAAAAGAAAGAGATGCACTCAGCTGAGACAGAACAAAAGCTAGAAAAACTTCCGTGCCTGTTCATTTTAGGGTGCCACTCAGGGTGCATACTCTTTTAGCACACTATGCCCCTTCACAGAGAAAAAATATCCTGTAGCATATCAGTCTGACCCTGCCCAATGACAGTCCAGCACCGAAATACCAGGCAATTCTTCTCTGAACAAGAGAAACAACAACCCCAGACGATCGTTTCGGCCTTCTGTGGGCCTCGTCAGTGAGGTGCAGTTGCATCTCTCTAAGGGCATGTGTGCAAGGAGTCCACGTCTGGTTTCCCCTTTTACTCTTAGGGAGACCCAAGATCAATTTGCATAAATATAAAAAGAAAGAGATGCACTCAGCTGAGACAGAACAAAAGCTAGAAAAACTTCTGTGCCTGTTCATTTTAGGGTGCCACTCAGGGTGCATACTCTTTTAGCACACTATGCCCCTTCACAGAGAAAAAATATCCTGTAGCATATCAGTCTGACCCTGCCCAATGACAGTCCAGTACCGAAATACCAGGCAATTCTTCTCTGAACAAGAGAAACAACAACCCCAGACGATCGTTTCGGCCTTCTGTGGGCCTCATCAGTGAGGTGCAGTCGCATCTCTCTAAGGGCATGTGTGCAAGGAGTCCACGTCTGGTTTCCCCTTTTACTCTTAGGGAGACCCAAGAGCAATTTGCATAAATATAAAAAGAAAGAGATGCACTCAGCTGAGACAGAACAAAAGCTAGAAAAACTTCCGTGCCTGTTCATTTTAGGGTGCCACTCAGGGTGCATACTCTCTTAGCACACTATGCCCCTTCACAGAGAAAAAATATCCTGTAGCATATCAGTCTGACCCTGCCCAATGACAGTCCAGTGCCGAAATACCAGGCAATTCTTCTCTGAACAAGAGAAACAACAACAACCCCAGACGATCGTTTCGGCCGTCTGCACCCTGAGTGGCACTGGCCTTGTGGACAAGCACAGAAGTTTTTCTAGCTATTGTTCTGTCTCAGTGAGTGCGTCTCTCTATTTTCTTGATTTTATGTAAATTACTCTTAGGTCTCCCTAAGAGTAAAAGGGGGAAACCAGACGTTGGACTCCTTGCACACATGCCCTAGAGATATGCAACTGCACCTCACTGACGAGGCCCAAGAGAGGCCGAAACGTACGTCTGGGGTTTGTTGTTTGTCTTGTTCAGAGAAGAATTGCCTGGTATTTCGGTGCTGGACTGTCATTGGGCAGGATCAGACTGATATGCTACAGGATATTTTTTCTCTGTGAAAAGGCATAGTGTGCAAAAAGAGACTGCACCCTGAGTGGCACTGGCCTTGTGGACAAGCACAGAAGTTTTTCTAGCTATTGTTCTGTCTCAGTGAGTGTGTCTCTCTATTTTCTTGATTTTTTTAATAAGAATATTAATCAGGAAATTGTTGTTCCTTCCCTGTGTCCTAATCCTTCCTCTAAGAAGGAGTGTCTGTTGCACAACTTGGACGTGGTTCGTGCTTTGAAGTTTTACTTGCAAGCGACAAAAGATTTCTGTCAAACATCTTCTTTGTTTGTTGTCTATTCTGGAAAACGTAGAGGACAAAAAGCTACGGCTACCTCTTTCTTTTTGGCTGAAAAGCATCATCCGTTTGGCATACGAGACTGCTGGACAGCAGCCTCCTGAAAGAATTACAGCTCACTCTACTAGAGCAGTGGCTTCCATATGGGCTTTTAAAAATGATGCTTCTGTTGAACAGATTTGTAAGGCTGCGACTTGGTCGTCGGTTTTACAAATTTGATACTTTTGCTTCTTCGGAGGCTATTTTTGGGAGAAAAGTTCTTCAAGCAGTGGTGCCTTCTGTTTAGCCATCTGTCTTGTCCCTCCCGTTCATCCGTGTCCTATAGCTTTGGTATTGTATCCCACAAGTAAAGGATGAATCCGTGGACTCGTCGTACCTTATAGAAGAAAAGTAAATTTATGCTTACCTGATAAATTTATTTCTTCTATGGTACGACGAGTCCACGGCCCGCCCTGTCATTTTAATACAGATTATATTTTTTTTATTTAAACTTCAGTCACCTCTGCACCTTTTAGTTTCTCCTTTTTCTTCCTGTACCTTCGGTTGAATGACTGGGGGGTGGAGCTAAGGGAGGATCTATATAGACAGCTCTACTGTGGTGCTCTTTGCCACTTCCTGTTAGCAGGAGGATAATATCCCACAAGTAAAGGATGAATCCGTGGACTCGTCGTACCATAGAAGAAATTAATTTATCAGGTAAGCATAAATTTACTTTTTTTTTTAATACTTGCTGATTTAAGGTATGCTAACATTAAACATTTGCCCTCTAACACACTATGAGATTAGATATTGAGAAACCATAATGAAGCATGGCAACTTAAATGGAACTTTTTTCCCCCATGCATGGTTTTAAAATCTATTCATTTTAAAAACCTGCAAGTGACATGTATATTTTTAATAGTCAACAGTTCTTGGTCTGTAGTGTTACTTTTTAGGTATAGTTAAAGTGAATGTCCACTTTTACGAATGAATGCCGTTTTTAAAAATACTATTAAAAACAGGGTCACTTTCATTCATTAAAGTTTACATTGAAGCCATTCTTTTAAAATATTTACTTTTTATTCCTAGCAAGCGTGTTATACTGGAGCAGCGAATCCTCCGCCCCCAGGACGTCTCTTCTTTCGTCAGAAATGACAAATCCGGCTTCCTCCAATTATGGTGTGGCTATGTTTGCTCTGGGGGGGAAGCCGTTATTGGAGGAAGCCGGATTTGTCATTTGACGTAAGAAGATACGACCTGGAGGCGGGGGAATCGCTGCTTTGGTGTTCCACGCTTGCTGGGAATAAAAGGTAAGTATTTTTTAAAAGAACGGCTTCAATCTTATAATAATTAATAGTATTTTTAAAAACAGGGCTTTCATTCGTGAAAGTTGACATTCACTTTAAAATGTTACATTAATGCAATGTAACAAAATTAAGCAACTCTTTATAGAGTAATAAAAAAAATAATAATAATGTTGCATTTTTATTGGGCAGAAAAAGTGAAAGCAGCATGTTACCTTCTTTTTGACTTGTTTATCTTTTTTAGGTCAAAGTTTTATTTGTAAGAAACCTGTCCTCCACAGTTACTGAAGAAATACTAGAGAAGTCTTTCTCTGTATTTGGAAAGCTTGAGCGTGTGAAGAAGTTGAAAGATTATGCTTTTGTTCATTTTGAGGATCGTGATGCTGCAGTTAAGGTAGGACTAATATTACTTTATGTGTTTGTTGGCAATTAGTTTCCTAAAGGTTTGCACTATTTACTTTACGTTTTGAACATTGTAGATGGTTGTTTTTTTTTTGTTTTTTTCCCTAAACTATTATATTTTCATAAATTGTACAGCTTTCTTTACAGTCAGCCAAAGTAAATAAACTGCATGGTATTCTTTTATAAACATATTTAAAGTATTGAATTCTCTGATTAACGTTTTTTCTTTTTTCCCAAAGGCAATGGATGAAATGAATGGGACTGATTTAGAGGGTGAAGATATTGAAATAGTCTTAGCAAAGCCCCCTGATAAGAAGAGGAAAGAGCGTCAAGCAGCAAGGCATGCCTCCCGTGGCTCTTCGTGAGTATCACGTGTTTGCCATGACAAATAAGCGTTACCTACTAAGTTTTGGTCAAATTTGTGGAAACCAAAATCTGTCTGGTATATTTTAAATATACACAATTATTTATATACTTTTCCTGATCTTTTAATTGTCATGACATTATTTAATGTTAAAATGGGACTTAACTGTAGGTTTGAGTAATTCATTTACTTACTAAATGATTTATTTTAACAAATAACTAAATTGTCTTTTGAGAAACTTGTATTTTATTATTTGTTTTAATAGCTTACCCTTGTGGTTTTTAAAAGAAAATACAATTTCTTTAAGCACTGTTTAAAGCAAATTTGCTCCAGCAATCTGCCGCATCTTAAAGGGACAGTATACACCAATTTTAATTTAACTGCATGCAAGACACTACTTACTATAAAGAATAAGATGCACAGATACTGATCTAAAAATACAGTATAAAACTGTTTAAAAACTTACTTAGAAGCTCACAGTTTAGCACTGTTAAAAATTGGTTAGGTTACCTACTGCAAGTGGTTCTATAGAAAAAAAAACATCCGTATTCTCCTAAAACTTGGGGCTTGGTTAGGAGTCTGAAAATCAGCGCAATGTTATTTAAAAATAATCAAAACTATACTTTCTTTTCTCCTGTTAAGTGTGGTCAGTCCACGGGTCATCATTACTTCTGGGATATTAACTCCTCCCCAACAGGAAGTGCAAGAGGATCACCCAAGCAGAGCTGCTATATAGCTCCTCCCCTCTACGTCACACCCAGTCATTCTCTTGCACCCAACTAATAGATAGGATGTGTGAGAGGACTGTGGTGATTATACTTAGTTTTTATATCTTCAATCAAAAGTTTGTTATTTTAAAACAGCACCGGAGTGTGTTGTTCCTTCTCAGGTAGAATTTGAAGAAGAATCTACCTGAGTTTTTGGATGATTTTAGCCGGCGTAGCTAAAATTCATTTTGCTGTTCTCGGCCATTCTGAGGAGTGAGGTAAACTTCAGATCAGGGGACAGCGGGCAGGTTCACCTGCAAAGAGGTATGTTGCAGTATATTATTTTCTGAGGAATGGAATTGACTAAGAAAATACTGCCAATACCAATATAATGTAAGTTCAGCCTTAAATGCAGTAGTAGCAACTGGTATCAGGCTGTTTATGTATATATGTGTACACTTCAGTATTCTGGGGAATGGCACTTCTCTGGGTAATACTATATGCATATAATCTTTAGCCTTACTTGCAGTGGGAACGTCTAGCAACAGGCTGTTTAATGACATTTCATGATATTTAATTTTAAACGTTTTTGCTGGCATGCTAAATTGTTTAAATATCTGAGGTACTGGGTGAAAAATTGTTTTTGGGCACTGTTTTTCCACTTGGCTGTCGTTTATTTTAATTTGAGACAGTTTACTGAGCTTCCCTCACTGCTGTGGGTGAGGGGGAGGGGCCTATTTTGGCGCTTTTGCTACACATCAGAAATTCAGTCAAAAGTCTTTTTCTCTTCCTGCATGATCCGGATCGTCTCTACAGAGCTCAAGGGTCTTCAAAAATTATTTTGAGGGAGGTAATCACTCACAGCAGACCTGTGAGATTGTGCTTTGACTGTGATAAAAAACGTTTATATTTTGTACATTTGTTTCTCTGCTATTAAGGGTTAGTTATCCATTGCTAATGGGGGCAATCCTTTGCTAAATTTATGCTTTTACTGGGAAAAATCTGATTGTTATAATTTTTCCGGTTTCTTATTATTAAACTGTCATAATTTTTTTCTGTGCTTCTTAAAGGCACAGTGCGTTTTTCATATTACTTGTAATTTGAGTGAAAAGTATTTCCAAGCTTGCTAGTTTAATTGCTAGTTTGTTAAACATGTCTGATTCAGAGGAATATCTCTGTGCTATATGTGCAAAAGCCAAGGTGGAGCCCAATAGAAATTTATGTACTAATTGCATTGATGCTACTTTGAATAAAAGTCATTCTGTACAAATTGAACATCATTCACCAAACAACGAGGGGGAAGTTATGCCGACTAACTTGCCTCACGTGTCAGTACCTGCATCTCCCGCTCGGGAGGTGCGTGATATTGTAACGCCGAGTACTTCAGGGCGGCCATTACAAATCACACTACAGGACATGGCTAATGTTATGACTGAAGTTTTGTCTAAATTACCAGAACTTAGAGGTAAGCGAGATCACTCTGGGGTGAGAACAGAGTGCGCTGACAATATTAGGGCCATGTCAGATACTGCGTCACAATTTGCAGAACATGAGGACGGAGAGCTTCATTCTGCAGGTGACGGATCTGATCCAAATAAACTGGATTCAGACATTTCAAATTTTAAGTTTAAGCTGGAAAACCTCCGTGTATTACTAGGGGAGGTCTTAGCGGCTCTGAATGATTGTAACACAGTTGCAATACCAGAGAAAATGTGTAGGTTGGATAAATATTTTGCGGTACCGTCGAGTACTGACGTTTTTCCAATACCTAAGAGACTTACTGAAATTGTTACTAAGGAGTGGGATAGACCCGGTGTGCCTTTCTCACCCCCTCCTATATTCAGAAAGATGTTTCCAATAGACGCCACCACACGGGACTTATGGCAAACGGTCCCTAAGGTGGAGGGAGCAGTTTCTACTTTAGCTAAGCGTACCACTATCCCGGTGGAGGATAGCTGCGCCTTTTCAGATCCAATGGATAAAAAATTAGAGGGTTACCTTAAGAAAATGTTTGTTCAACAAGGTTTTATATTGCAACCCCTTGCATGCATTGCGCCTGTCACGGCTGCAGCAGCATTTTGGTTTGAGTCTCTGGAAGAGACCCTTGAATCAGCTCCATTGGATGAGATTACACACAAGCTTAAAACCCTTAAGCTAGCTAATTCATTTATTTCTGATGCCGTAGTACACTTAACTAAACTTACGGCTAAGAATTCCGGATTCGCCATTCAGGCACGCAGAGCGCTGTGGCTAAAATCCTGGTCAGCTGATGTAACTTCTAAATCTAAATTGCTTAACATACCTTTCAAAGGGCAGACCTTATTCGGGCCCGGTTTGAAGGAAATTATCGCTGACATTACAGGAGGTAAAGGCCATGCCCTGCCTCAAGACAGAGCCAAACCTAGGGCTAGACAGTCTAATTTTCGTGCCTTTCGTAACTTCAAGGCAGGAGCAGCATCAACTTCCTCTGCACCAAAACAGGAAGGAGCTGTTGCTCGATACAGACAAGGCTGGAAACCTAACCAGTCCTGGAACAAGGGCAAGCATGCCAGAAAACCTGCTGCTGCCCCTAAGACAGCATGAAGTGAGGGCCCCCGATCCGGGAACGGATCTAGTGGGGGGCAGACTCTCTCTCTTCGCCCAGGCTTGGGCAAGAGATGTCCAGGATCCCTGGGCGTTAGAGATCATATCTCAGGGATATCTTCTGGACTTCAAAGCCTCTCCCCCAAAAGGGAGATTTCATCTTTCAAGGTTGTCAACAAACCAGATAAAGAAAGAGGCGTTTCTACGCTGTGTACAAGATCTTTTACTAATGGGAGTGATCCATCCGGTTCCGCGGTCGGAACACGGACAAGGGTTTTACTCAAATCTGTTTGTGGTTCCCAAGAAAGAAGGAACCTTCAGACCAATCTTGGATTTAAAGATCCTAAACAAATTCCTAAGAGTTCCATCGTTCAAAATGGAAACTATTCGGACAATCTTACCCATGATCCAAAAGGGTCAGTACATGACCACAGTGGATTTAAAGGATGCCTACCTTCATATACCGATTCACAAAGATCATTACCGGTATCTAAGGTTTGCCTTCCTAGACAGGCATTACCAGTTTGTAGCTCTTCCATTCGGGTTGGCTACGGCTCCAAGAATCTTCACAAAGGTTCTGGGCTCTCTTCTGGCGGTGCTAAGGCCGCGAGGAATTTCGGTGGCTCCGTACCTAGACGACATTCTGATACAAGCGTCAAGCTTTCAAACTGCCAGGTCTCATACAGAGTTAGTACTGGCATTTCTAAGGTCGCATGGGTGGAAGGTGAATGTAGAGAAGAGTTCTCTCTTACCACTCACAAGGGTTCCCTTCTTGGGGACTCTTATAGACTCCGTAGAAATGAAGATTTACCTGACAGAAGACAGGTTAACAAAGCTTCAAAATGCTTGCCGTGTCCTTCATTCCATTCAACACCCGTCAGTGGCTCAATGCATGGAGGTAATCGGCTTAATGGTAGCGGCAATGGACATAGTACCCTTTGCACGCCTACATCTCAGACCGCTGCAATTATGCATGCTAAGTCAGTGGAATGGGGATTACTCAGATTTGTCCCCTACTCTGAATCTGGATCAAGAGACCAGAAATTCTCTTCTATGGTGGCTTTCTCGGCCACATCTGTCCAGGGGGATGCCATTCAGCAGACCAGATTGGACAATTGTAACAACAGACGCCAGCCTACTAGGTTGGGGCGCTGTCTGGAATTCCCTGAAGGCTCAGGGATCATGGACTCAGGAGGAGAGTCTCCTTCCAATAAACATTCTGGAATTGAGAGCAGTTCTCAATGCCCTTCTGGCTTGGCCTCAGTTAACAACTCGGGGGTTCATCAGGTTTCAGTCGGACAACATCACGACTGTGGCTTACATCAACCATCAAGGAGGGACAAGAAGCTCCCTAGCGATGATGGAAGTATCAAAGATAATTCGCTGGGCAGAGTCTCACTCTTGCCACCTGTCAGCGATCCACATTCCTGGAGTGGAGAACTGGGAGGCGGATTTCCTAAGTCGTCAGACTTTTCATCCGGGGGAGTGGGAACTTCATCCGGAGGTCTTTGCCCAAATACTTCGACTTTGGGGCAAACCAGAGATAGATCTCATGGCGTCTCGCCAGAACGCCAAGCTTCCTTGTTACGGGTCCAGGTCCAGGGACCCGGGAGCGGTCCTGGTAGATGCTTTGACAGCACCTTGGACCTTCGGGATGGCCTATGTGTTTCCACCCTTCCCGATGCTTCCTCGATTGATTGCCAGGATCAAACAGGAGAGAGCATCGGTGATTCTAATAGCGCCTGCGTGGCCACGCAGGACCTGGTATGCAGATCTAGTGGACATGTCATCCTGTCCACCTTGGTCTCTGCCTCTGAGACAGGACCTTCTAATTCAGGGTCCTTTCAAACATCAAAATCTAATTTCTCTGAAGCTGACTGCTTGGAAATTGAACGCTTGATTTTATCAAAGCGTGGGTTTTCGGAGTCAGTTATTGATACCTTAATACAGGCTAGGAAGCCTGTTACCAGAAAGATTTACCATAAAATATGGCGTAAATACTTACATTGGTGCGAATCCAAGAGTTACTCATGGAGTAAAGTTAGGATTCCTAGGATATTGTCTTTTCTACAAGAAGGTTTAGAAAAGGGTTTATCTGCTAGTTCCTTAAAGGGACAGATCTCAGCTCTGTCCATTCTTTTACACAAGCGTCTGTCAGAAGTTCCAGACGTTCAGGCTTTTTGCCAGGCTTTGGCCAGGATTAAGCCTGTGTTTAAAACTGTTGCTCCACCATGGAGCTTAAATTTAGTTCTTAACGTTTTACAGGGTGTTCCGTTTGAACCCCTTCATTCCATTGATATCAAGCTGTTATCTTGGAAAGTTCTGTTTTTAATGGCTATTTCCTCGGCTCGTAGAGTCTCTGAGTTATCAGCCTTACACTGTGATTCTCCGTATCTGATTTTTCATTCAGATAAGGTTGTTCTGCGTACTAAACCTGGGTTCTTACCTAAGGTTGTCACTAACAAGAATATCAATCAAGAGATTGTTGTGCCATCATTGTGTCCGAATCCTTCTTCAAAGAAGGAACGACTTCTGCACAATCTAGATGTAGTCCGTGCCCTGAAATTTTATTTACAGGTAACTAAAGATTTTCGCCAAACTTCTTCCCTGTTTGTCGTTTATTCTGGACAGAGGAGAGGTCAAAAAGCTTCTGCTACCTCTCTCTCTTTTTGGCTTCGTAGCATAATACGTTTAGCCTATGAGACTGCTGGACAGCAGCCTCCTGAAAGAATTACAGCTCATTCCACTAGAGCTGTGGCTTCCACTTGGGCCTTTAAGAATGAGGCCTCTGTTGAACAGATTTGCAAGGCTGCAACTTGGTCTTCTCTTCATACTTTTTCCAAATTTTACAAATTTGACACTTTTGCTTCTTCGGAGGCTGTTTTTGGGAGAAAGGTACTTCAGGCAGTGGTTCCTTCCGTATAAAGATCCTGCCTGTCCCTCCCGTCATCCGTGTACTTTAGCTTTGGTATTGGTATCCCAGAAGTAATGATGACCCGTGGACTGACCACACTTAGGAGAAAACATAATTTATGCTTACCTGATAAATTCCTTTCTCCTGTAGTGTGGTCAGTCCACGGCCCGCCCTGTTTTTTATGGCAGGTCTAAATTTTTAAATTATACTCCAGTCACCACTGCACCCTATAGTTTCTCCTTTCTCGTTTGGTTCTTGGTCGAATGACTGGGTGTGACGTAGAGGGGAGGAGCTATATAGCAGCTCTGCTTGGGTGATCCTCTTGCACTTCCTGTTGGGGAGGAGTTAATATCCCAGAAGTAATGATGACCCGTGGACTGACCACACTACAGGAGAAAGGAATTTATCAGGTAAGCATAAATTATGTTTTTTCTTTTTTAATGACACGATGAGTCCACGGATCATCTTAATTACTAATGGGATTACCTCTCCTGCCCTGCATTAGGCGGCAAAGAGCACCACAGCCAAGCTGTTAAATAGCTCCTCCCTTCCCTCCCACCCCAGTCATTCTCTTTGCCTACGTTAAGAGCAAGGAGGTGGTAAATTAGGTGTTAGAAAAGATTCTTCAATCAAGAGTTTATTATTTTTAAAGTAGTACAAGATTGTTCTGCTTTGTCCTTGGGTGTAGCCGTAGTCCATATCAGTCTCTTCAGTAGAGCAGTGGTGGCTTTAGAGCAATGGGAACTTGTGGGACATAATTCTCACTGCGCCTCCCATACTGATGCTGCCCTAACCCTGAAAACTTGAGTGATCTTACTCAATTTTTTCTTTTATCACAGGTCCATAGGAGGGAGAGGACCACTTAAACCTGGGAACTGCCTTGCTGTCAGGAAGAAGATGAGGTAAGTGCTGACTTTTTTTCTGGGGGTAGAAAGAAATCTCAGAAAAAGTTTGGGCACTTTATTTTTTTTTTTTCAAGCCTCATTAAAATTGGGATAGATTCTCCTATTGTGTTAGGGGACACTATGGCAGCTTGGACGCAAGCACTGGGGCTGAATGCAACATGTAACCCTCATCTCCCGGCGGTTTCATAACTAATATTAACCGACCGGGAGATTACATGTTAACTATTACGACGATTTTGGGCAATGCTACAGGGAAAATCAGAGCAAGCTCAGTGCATAGGGGGTTTATATGTAAAAACGGACTAGGCAGCTGCCTAAAAAGCTGGTCAGTTCGTTATTTTGCTCACAGTGGTTAAACTTTGGATAATGGCGACAGGGGAGATAGCTATTGATACGGCCACGATGGACGGAGCTTGTGTGGCGCCAATTTAATTGCACAACTTGTTACTAACTTTCGGTTATCGGAAGGAACGGAGGATGTTTAGTCTGAGTTTAGGAGCAGCGCTACAGTTGCATCGGAATTTTGAGCGGATGGGCTGGCAGGCACCTCAGCTGGGTTAAGCTGAGGTGTACAGCGGGTTTGCAGCTCTCTTGCACCTTATGTACCGATCCACCCATTTCTGCCTGCATAAGAATAAAATGTTACTCTTTAAAATTTAAGAGACGGTAACGTCTGTTATGTGACCCAATACATACATACATTATCATGTTACAGTGCCTTCCTGGCTAATTAAACATCTTTAAAGGCACATGAACATTGAGTTTCCATTTAATTAAAAAAGTTAAGACTTTTATTTGAATATGCTTCATATTTGAGTCAGGTTGGTCCAAGAGACCCTACAGAGTGTCACCTTATGTTTTGTGTATCAAATGTGTAACCTCCAATCCCTTTCTTTGTTCCTTATGTTGTGAGAACTTTGCTATAGGGATTACAAATTTTCTCCTCAAGTGTCAATAACATTTTATAGCCCACACATGCAGTGCCCTTCGATTCCTCACTAACTCCATTTGGAGCAAGACATCGATTCTCTAATGTCCTTAGCGATATCCGTTGCATTGTCTGTTTCTTCTGTTAAGTGTGATCAGTCCACGGGTCATCATTACTTCTGGGATATTACTCCTCCCCAACAGGAAGTGCAAGAGGATTCACCCAGCAGAGCTGCATATAGCTCCTCCCCTCTACGTCACTCCCAGTCATTCTCTTGCACCCAACGACTAGATAGGATGTGTGAGAGGACTATGGTGATTATACTTAGTTTTATATCTTCAATCAAAAGTTTGTTATTTTAAAATAGCACCGGAGTGTGTTATTATCTCTCTGGCAGAGTTTGAAGAAGAATCTACCAGAGTTTTTGTTATGATTTTAGCCGGAGTAGTTAAGATCATATTGCTGTTTCTCGGCCATCTGAGGAGAGGTAAACTTCAGATCAGGGGACAGCGGGCAGATGAATCTGCATAGAGGTATGTAGCAGTTTTTATTTTCTGACAATGGAATTGATGAGAAAATCCTGCCATACCGATATAATGTCATGTATGTATACTTTACACTTCAGTATTCTGGGGAATGGTACTTCACTAGAATTACACTGTAAGAAATACATAAAGCTGTTTAATAACTAGATTATGTTTAACGTTTTTGCTGGAATGTAAAATCGTTTTCATTTACTGAGGTACTGAGTGAATAAATGTTTGGGCACTATTTTTCCACTTGGCAGTTGCTTAATCTGTTTTCTGACAGTTTCTGTTCTCACTGCTGTGTGTGAGGGGGAGGGGCCGTTTTTTGGCGCTTTTACTACGCATCAAATATTTCAGTCAGCAACTCATTGTATTCCCTGCATGATCCGGTTCATCTCTACAGAGCTCAGGGGTCTTCAAAACTTATTTTGAGGGAGGTAATTTCTCTCAGCAGAGCTGTGAGAATTATAGTTTGACTGAGATAAAAAACGTTTATTCTGTAATTTGTTTCCTGCTTTCAGAATTTGTTATCTTTGCTAATGGGATTAAACCTTTGCTAAAGTTGTGTTATTTTCAAGGATTGAGGCTATAACTGTTTCAATTTATTAATTTTCAACTGTCATAGATCTTCTGTGCTTCTTAAAGGCACAGTACGTTTTAATATTATTCTAATTGAATTGTATTTCCAAGTTACAAGTTTATTTGCTAGTGTGTTAAACATGTCTGATTCAGAGGATGATACCTGTGTCATTTGTTGCAATGCCAAAGTGGAGCCCAATAGAAATTTATGTACTAACTGTATTGATGCTACTTTAAATAAAAATCAATCTGTACAAATTGAACAAATTTCACCAAACAACGAGGGGAGAGTTATGCCGACTAACTCGCCTCACGTGTCAGTACCTACATCTCCCGCTCAGAGGGAGGTGCGTGATATTGTAGCGCCGAGTACATCTGGGCGGCCATTACAAATCACATTACAGGATATGGCTACTGTTATGACTGAGGTTTTGGCTAAATTACCAGAACTAAGAGGTAAGCGTGATCACTCTGGGGTGAGAACAGAGTGCGCTGATAATATTAGGGCCATGTCAGACACTGCGTCACAGGTGGCAGAACATGAGGACGGAGAACTTCATTCTGTGGCTGACGGTTCTGATCCAAACAGACTGGATTCAGATATTTCAAATTTTAAATTTAAACTGGAAAACCTCCGTGTATTACTAGGGGAGGTGTTAGCGGCTCTGAATGATTGTAACACAGTTGCAATACCAGAGAAAATGTGTAGGTTGGATAAATATTTTGCGGTACCGACGAGTACTGAGGTTTTTCCTATACCTAAGAGACTTACTGAAATTGTTACTAAGGAGTGGGATAGACCCGGTGTGCCGTTCTCACCCCCTCCGATATTTAGAAAAATGTTTCCAATAGACGCCACCACAAGGGACTTATGGCAAACGGTCCCTAAGGTGGAGGGAGCAGTTTCTACCTTAGCTAAGCGTACCACTATCCCGGTGGAGGATAGCTGTGCTTTTTCAGATCCAATGGATAAAAAATTAGAGGGTTACCTTAAGAAAATGTTTGTTCAACAAGGTTTTATATTGCAACCCCTTGCATGCATTGCGCCGATCACGGCTGCAGCGGCATTCTGGATTGAGTCTCTGGAAGAGAACATTGGTTCAGCTACTCTGGACGACATTACGGACAGGCTTAGAGTCCTTAAACTAGCTAATTCATTCATTTCGGAGGCCGTAGTACATCTTACTAAACTTACGGCGAAGAATTCAGGATTCGCCATTCAGGCACGCAGGGCGCTGTGGCTAAAATCCTGGTCAGCTGATGTTACTTCTAAGTCTAAATTGCTTAATATACCTTTCAAAGGGCAGACCTTATTCGGGCCCGGGTTGAAAGAGATTATCGCTGACATTACAGGAGGTAAAGGCCATGCCCTGCCTCAGGACAAAGCCAAGACTAGACAGTCTAATTTTCGTTCCTTTCGTAATTTCAAAGCAGGAGCAGCATCAACTTCCTCTGCACCAAAACAGGAAGGAGCTGTTGCTCGCTACAGACAAGGCTGGAAACCTAACCAGTCCTGGAACAAGGGCAAGCAGACTAGGAAACCTGCTGCTGCCCCTAAAACAGCATGAATTGAGGGCCCCCGATCCGGGATCGGATCTAGTGGGGGGCAGACTTTCTCTCTTCGCCCAGGCTTGGGCAAGAGATGTTCAGGATCCCTGGGCGCTAGAGATAATATCTCAGGGATACCTTCTGGACTTCAAATGCTCTCCTCCAAGAGAGAGATTTCATCTGTCAAGATTGTCAACAATCCAGACAAAGAAAGAGGCGTTTCTACGCTGCGTACAAGAGCTCTTGTTAATGGGAGTAATCCATCCAGTTCCACGATCGGAACAGGGACAGGGGTTTTACTCAAATCTGTTTGTGGTTCCCAAAAAAGAGGGAACTTTCAGACCAATCCTGGACTTAAAGATCCTAAACAAATTCCTAAGAGTTCCATCGTTCAAGATGGAGACTATTCGGCCAATTTTACCTATGATCCAAGAGGGTCAGTACATGACCACTGTAGATTTAAAAGATGCTTACCTTCACATACCGATTCACAAAGATCATTATCGGTACCTAAGGTTTGCCTTCCTAGACAGGCATTACCAGTTTGTGGCTCTTCCATTCGGATTGGCTACAGCTCCAAGAATCTTCACAAAGGTTCTGGGTGCTCTTCTGGCGGTACTAAGAACGCGGGGAATCTCGGTAGCTCCACACCTAGACGACATTCTGATACAAGCTTCAAGCTTTCAAACTGCCAAGTCTCATACAGAGTTAGTGCTGGCATTTCTAAGGTCACATGGATGGAAGGTGAACGAAAAGAAAAGTTCAATCGTTCCACTCACAAGAGTTCCCTTCCTGGGGACTCTTATAGATTCTGTAGAAATGAAGATTTACCTGACAGAGGACAGGCTAACAAGACTTCAAAGTGCTTGCCGCACCCTTCATTCCATTCAACACCCGTCAGTGGCTCAATGCATGGAGGTAATCGGCTTAATGGTAGCGGCAATGGACATAGTACCCTTTGCACGCTTACACCTCAGACCACTGCAACTGTGCATGCTAAGTCAGTGGAATGGGGATTACTCAGACTTATCCCCTTCTCTGAATCTGGATCAAGAGACCAGAAATTCTCTTCTATGGTGGCTTTCTCGGCCACATCTGTCCAGGGGGATGCCATTCAGCAGACCAGACTGGACAATTGTAACAACAGACGCCAGCCTTCTAGGTTGGGGTGCCGTCTGGAATTCTCTGAAGGCTCAGGGACAATGGAGTCAGGAGGAGAGTCTCCTGCCAATAAACATTCTGGAATTGAGAGCAGTTCTCAATGCCCTCCTGGCTTGGCCCCAGTTGACAACTCGGGGGTTCATCAGGTTTCAGTCGGACAACATCACGACTGTAGCTTACATCAACCATCAGGGAGGGACAAGAAGCTCCCTAGCTATGATGGAAGTATCAGATAATTCGCTGGGCAGAGTCTCACTCTTGCCACCTGTCAGCAATCCACATCCCGGGAGTGGAGAACTGGGAGGCGGATTTCTTAAGTCGTCAGACTTTTCATCCGGGGGAGTGGGAACTTCATCCGGAGGTCTTTGCCCAAATACTTCGACGTTGGGGCAAACCAGAGATAGATCTCATGGCGTCTCGACAGAACGCCAAGCTTCCTCGTTACGGGTCCAGATCCAGGGATCCAGGAGCAGTCCTGATAGATGCTCTGACAGCACCTTGGGACTTCAGGATGGCTTACGTGTTTCCACCCTTCCCGTTGCTTCCTCGATTGATTGCCAGAATCAAACAAGAGAGAGCATCAGTGATTCTAATAGCACCTGCGTGGCCACGCAGGACTTGGTATGCAGACCTGGTGGACATGTCATCCTGTCCACCTTGGTCTCTACCTCTGAAACAGGACCTTCTGATACAGGGTCCCTTCAAACATCAAAATCTAACTTCTCTGAAGCTGACTGCTTGGAAATTGAACGCTTGATTTTATCAAGACGTGGGTTTTCTGAGTCAGTTATTGATACCTTAATACAGGCTAGGAAACCTGTTACCAGAAAGATTTACCATAAGATATGGCGTAAATACCTATATTGGTGTGAATCCAAAGGTTACTCTTGGAGTAAGGTTAGGATTCCTAGGATATTGTCTTTTCTACAAGAAGGTTTAGAAAAGGGTTTATCTGCTAGTTCATTAAAGGGACAGATCTCAGCTCTGTCCATTCTGTTACACAAACGTCTGTCAGAAGTTCCTGACGTCCAGGCTTTTTGTCAGGCTTTGGCCAGGATTAAGCCTGTGTTTAAAACTGTTGCTCCACCATGGAGTTTAAACCTTGTTCTTAATGTTTTACAGGGCGTTCCGTTTGAACCCCTTCATTCCATTGATATAAAGTTTTTATCTTGGAAAGTTCTATTTTTAATGGCTATTTCCTCGGCTCGAAGAGTCTCTGAATTATCAGCCTTACATTGTGATTCTCCTTATTTGATTTTTCATTCGGATAAGGTAGTCCTGCGTACTAAACCTGGGTTCTTACCTAAGGTAGTTACTAACAGGAATATCAATCAAGAGATTGTTGTTCCTTCTTTATGCCCAAATCCTTCTTCAAAGAAGGAACGTCTACTGCACAATCTGGATGTAGTCCGTGCTCTAAAATTTTACTTACAGGCAACTAAGGAATTTCGACAAACGTCTTCTCTGTTTGTCATTTACTCTGGGCAGAGGAGAGGTCAAAAAGCTTCCGCTACCTCTCTTTCTTTTTGGCTTCGTAGCTTAATTCGTTTAGCTTATGAGACTGCTGGACAGCAGCCTCCTGAAAGAATTACAGCTCATTCTACTAGAGCTGTGGCTTCCACTTGGGCCTTCAAGAATGAGGCCTCTGTTGAACAGATTTGCAAGGCTGCAACTTGGTCTTCGCTTCATACTTTTTCCAAATTTTACAAATTTGACACTTTTGCTTCATCGGAGGCTATTTTTGGGAGAAAGGTTCTTCAGGCAGTGGTTCCTTCTGTATAAAGAGCCTGCCTATCCCTCCCGTCATCCGTGTACTTTTGCTTTGGTATTGGTATCCCAGAAGTAATGATGACCCGTGGACTGATCACACTTAACAGAAGAAAACATAATTTATGCTTACCTAATAAATTCCTTTCTTCTGTAGTGTGATCAGTCCACGGCCCGCCCTGTTTTTAAGGCAGGTAAATATTTTTTAATTTATACTCCAGTCACCACTTCACCCTTGGCTTTTCCTTTCTCGTTGGTCCTTGGTCGAATGACTGGGAGTGACGTAGAGGGGAGGAGCTATATGCAGCTCTGCTGGGTGAATCCTCTTGCACTTCCTGTTGGGGAGGAGTAATATCCCAGAAGTAATGATGACCCGTGGACTGATCACACTACAGAAGAAAGGAATTTATCAGGTAAGCATAAATTATGTTTTTTCCTATGCTACAGGTAAAATGCTTGGGAAGTGTATTTAATCAGATACAGTAGTAGCTATTCCGAATGTTTCTTCCCTGAAGCCTGTAGCGGAAGATACTTTGGTAGTATATAAGGGGAAAAAATCTCAGACTCTGTCTGGGTAATACCTTTATGTAATACTGAAGTTGTTTCTTTCAGTTTAAGCTTGAACACATCCATTTGTTACCTAAAAAGGTTCCATCTATCCTGAACGAGTCCGACATTACTGGTGTAGTCAACCCTAATCAGTACAGCAAAGCTATACAAGTATTTTGATGTGCCCTCGATGGTGTACATAGTTTTTGGTACCAGAAACCGGGTACCCCTTTTTTTTCCCTAACTTTAATGGATGTTTTCTGTGCCAGACTCTATTGAGGAGTCTTGGCTGACAGTTCCCTAGGAGGTAAAATAATGTATGTACACCAGGGTTTACAATGACTACATGCAGTGTTAACATTACTAGTGTGGCAGCATACATTTTTTTAAAAATATATCCAGGATTGGATAAGGGCCTTGAAGTTATCTAAATTATTCTCTACAGATGCTTGCCTTCAGGGGTTGTTAAGATTTTGAGCTTCCTATAATGACCCGCAGAGCATTAGTTTTAAGATCCTGGTCTGCGGATGTCTCATCTAAGTCTTAACTTTGGGGATTCCTTTCAAGGGAAGGACCTTGTTTGGACCTGGTTTGACAACTCTGATATTATGGGAGATAAGGACTTTAACTTCCCCCAGGATAAGAGAAATAAATCGGACGTCAGAGTAATTTTGTTTCCTAACGAATTTTCGAGGAAGATTCTTCCACCCCTCTTCCAAGCGGGAGCAGCCCAAGCCTTCCTGGAGACCCAATCGGTCTTGGAATAGGGGAATGCAGTTCAAGAAGGCCTGCTGTTGAATCAAAGGTCCACTCAGCCTTTCATCCTTCTGAGGCTTTCCTTCTTCATTCAAAAAGTAGATACAAACTGGAGTTTAATATTTTTCCTCCCGGGGCAGGTTCTGCCTTCAAGATCTTCTGCAGACCAGACAGAAAGAGAGGCGTTCTTACACTTGTATGCAACTTCTCCGACCTGGGAGTGATAGTTTCTGTTCCAAAGCAGGAACGAGGTCTGGGTTTCTACGCCGTTCTGTTCGTGGTTCCCATGAAGGAACCGTGAGACTATTTTTATTTGAGTCTAATCAAGATGGAAGCTATTAGTTCCATTCTTCCTTGGGCCCAAGAGGATCAATTTATGACAACCGTGGAATTAAAAGACGCGTTTCTACATTTCCCTATTCACAAGGATCATCACAAGTTTTTAAGGTTTACCCTTCTAGTAAAACATTTCCAATTTGTTGCTCTTCCTTTCGGTCTTGTTACAGCACCCAGATGTTTCTCAAATGGTTCTGGGTTCGCTGTTGACGGTGCTTCAGGTTACGAGACATTGCAGTGGCGCCCTATCTGGAGGACATTCTGGTCCAGACGCCATCCTTTCTACAAACAGGATTCCTCATGGCAATATTGTCTTCCTTCCTGCAATCTCACGGTTGAAATTTAAATTTGGAAAAAAGCTGCATAGTTCCAAACACAAGGGTATCTTCCTTAGGAACATTAGATTCCCTATCAAGGTATTTTTTTTCTGACAGAAGTCAGGAATTCAGATTTAGATACTGATCTAGTTCTGCAGTCCACTCCTTGGCCATCAGTGGCTCAGTGCATGGAGGTATCAGGCTGATGGTGGCGGCAATGGACATCATCCCGTTTATTGGGTTTCTCCTCAGACCTCTGCAGTTAAACATTCTCAAACAATGGAACGAAGATTATGCAGACTTCTGTCCTCAAATAATACTGGAGCAGGAGACATGGGATTCTCTACAATGGTGGTTGTCTCTGGATCATCTCCCCCAGGGAACACCTGCTTTTGCAGACCATCTTGGGTGATTATGACGACAGATGCCAGCCTTCTAGGTTGGGGAGCAGTCTGGGGCTCCCTAAAGGATCAGGGAGTTTGGACTCAGAGTCTGTTCTACCCATAATCATTCTGGAGCTGAGAGCGATATTCAATGTTCTTCTGACCTGGCCCCAATTAGCCTAGTTCCAGTTTATCAGGTTCCAGTCGGACAACATAGCTTCAGTGACGTACATCAATCATCAGGGGGGAACGATGAGTTCCTTAGCAATGATAGAGGTAACGAAAATAATTCAGTGGGCGGAAACCCACTCTTGCTGTCTGTCGGTGATCCTCATCCCAGGGGTGGACAACTGGGAGGCGGACTTCCTGAGCAGGCAGACTTTTCATCCGGGGGAGTGGGAACTCCATCCGGAAGTGTTTTCCAGTCTGATTCTAAGATGGGGTCAGCCGGAATTGGATCTCATGGCATCTCGGCAGAATGCCAAGTTTCCGAGGTACGGGACAAGATCTTCCATTTCTTTCAAATCAAGCAGGAGAGGGCCTCGGTGATCCTCATTGCACCAGCTTGACCTCGCAGGATTTGGTATGCGGATCTGGTGGACATATCATTTCTGCCACCTTGGAAACGTCAGTTGAGGAAGGACCTTCTACTTCAAGGAGACCCTTCCTTTATCCAACTCTAGTTTCTCTGAAACTGACTGCATGGAGATTTAACACTGAATTCAAGGGCTGCTCTTGGAGTAGAGTTAGGTTTACTAGAATTTTGTGTTTTCTCCAAGAGGGTTTGGAGAAAGAATTATCTACAAGTTCCCTAAGGGGTCAAATTTCTGCCTTATCTATTTTGTTACACAAGCGTCTGGCAGATGTTCCAGATGTGCAATCCTTTTGTCAGGCTTTGATCAGGTTCAGGCCTGGGTTTAAGTCAGTTACTCCTCCATGAAGTCTTAGTTCTCAAAGTGCTGCAAGGGGCTCCATTTGAGCCTATGCATTCCTTGGATATTAAGTTGTTATCTTGGAAAGTTTTATTTCTTGTAGCTATTTCTTCTGCTCGTAGAGTATCAGATCTCTCGGCATTGCAGTATGAGTCCCCTTACCGTATTTTTCATTCAGATAAGGTAGTTTTACGTACTAAATTAGGATTTCTTCCTAAGGTTGTTTCTGATAGGAACATTAATCAGGAGATTGTTGTTCCTTCCTTGTGTCTTAATCCTACCTCTCAGAAGGAACGACTTCTGCAAAATTTGGACGTAGTTCGGGCTTTAAAGTTTTTCCTGCAAGTGACTAAGGATTTTTCGTCAGTCTTCTGCTTTGCCTGTGGTTTTCTCAGGAAAACGTTAGGGACAGAAAGATACGGCTACTTCCCTTTCTTTTTGGCTGAAGAGTATCATACATTTTGCATATGAGACTGCTGGACAGCAGCCTCCAGAGAGAGTTACGGCTCACTCCACGAGGGCTGTTGCTTCCTCACGGGCATTCAAGAATTAAGCTTCTGTGGAACAGATTTGCAAGGCTGAAATGTGGTCATCTTTTCACACTTTTTCAGAGTTCTTCAAATTTGACAATTTTGCCTCGGCCAAGGCCGTTTTTGGGAGAAAGGTTCTTCAAGTAGTGGTGTCTTCTGTTTAGGTTCCCTGTCTTGTCCCTCCCATATCATCTGTGTACTCTAGCTTGGGTATTGGTTCCTATTAGTAATTAAGATGATCCGTGGACTCATCGTGTCATTAAAAAGAAAACAAAATTTATGCTTACCTGATAAATTTATTTCTTTTTTGGCACGATGAGTCCACGGCCCGCCCTGTTGTTTAGACAGATTTGTATGTTATAAACTCCAGACACCTCTGCACCTTGTTTTCCTTTCTCTCCTTAACTTCGGTCGAATGACTGGAGTGGGAGGGAAGGGAGGAGCTATTTAACAGCTCTGCTGTGGTGCTCTTTGCCGCCTCCTGCTGGGCAGGAGAGGTAATCCCATTAGTAATTAAGATGATCAGTGGACTCATCGTGTCAAAAAAGGAATACATTTATCAGGTAAGCATACATTTTGTTTTTTTTAAAAACACAATTTATGCTTACCTGATAAATTTATTTCTCTTGTGGTGTATCCAGTCCACGGATCATCCATTACTTGTGGGATATTCTCATTCCCAATAGGAAGTTGCAAGAGGACACCCACAGCAGAACTGTAATATAGCTCCTCCCCTAACTGTCATAGCCAGTCATTCGACCGAAAACAAGCCGAGAAAGGAGGAACCATAGGGTGCAGTGGTTACTGTAGTTTAAATTTAAAAATTACCTGCCTTAAAATGACAGGGCGGGCCGTGGACTGGATACACCACAAGAGAAATAAATTTATCAGGTAAGCATAAATTGTGTTTTCTCTTGTAAGGTGTATCCAGTCCACGGATCATCCATTACTTGTGGGATACCAATACCAAAGCTAAAGTACACGGATGAAGGGAGGGACAAGGCAGGAACTTAAATGGAAGGAACCACTGCCCGTAAAACCTTTCTCCCAAATATAGCCTCCGAAGAAGCAAAAGTATCAAATTTGTAAAATTTTGAAAAAATATGAAGCGAAGACCAAGTCGTCGCCTTGCAAATCTGATCAAAAGAAGCCTCATTTTTAAAGGCCCAAGTGGAAGCCACAGCTCTAGTGGAATGAGCTGTAATCCTTTCAGGAGGTTGCTGTCCAGCAGTCTCATAGGCTAAGCGGATTAAGCTTCTTAGTCAAAAAGAAAAAGAGGTTGCCGAAGCCTTTTGACCTCTCCTCTGTCCAGAGTAGACAACAAACAAAGCAGATGTTTGACGAAAATCTTTAGTAGCTTGTAAGTAAAACTTTAAAGCACGGACCACGTCCAAATTGTGTAACACAAGGATGGAACGACAATCTCTTGATTGATATTCTTGTTAGATACCACCTTAGGTAAGAACCCAGGTTTGGTACGCAGGACTACCTTATCCGTATGAAAAATCAGATAAGGAGAATCACATTGTAAGGCAGATAGCTCAGAGACTCTACGAGCCGAGGAAATAGCTACCAAAAAAAGAACTTTCCAAGATAAAAGCTTGATATCTATGGAATGAAGAGGTTCAAACGGAACTCCTTGAAGAACCTTAAGAACCAAGTTTAAGCTCCATGGTGGAGCAACAGGTTTAAACACAGGCTTGATTCTAACTAAAGCCTGACAAAATGCCTGAACGTCTGGAACATCTGCCAGACGCTTAACTAGCTGACAATCCTTTTTCCAAACCTTCTTGGAGAAAAGATAATATCCTAGCAATCCTAACCTTACTCCATGAGTAACAGTGTTAATTTTGACGGCAAATTTCAATTTAGTCTTAGTTTTAGTCTTTTGACTAAAATGCCATTTTAGTTTTAGTCGTATTTTAGTCATCTGAATTGTTTTAGTTTTAGTCTAGTTTTAGTCCACTGAATCTCCAGTAGATTTTAGTCGACTAAAATCTAAGGGGTTTAGTTAAAGTGTAATGCATTATTTAAGCATTTCTCTATAATTTGCAAACTGATTATATACTCCAGGAGTAAACACAACACCTGTTAATATTTATGGTATTAAGGTTTAAACATGCAATACAGACACAAATTTAGCCGTTGTGATATGCAACATCTTTATTAAACTTAAAATTAAATAAAACCAAGTTTCATAAACAAACAGACGTGCAACTTTAAAATATAAAAAAACAAAACTGTAAATTGTATTGGCTTTATTGAACATATTACCCAGCATAAAACCTTTAACAGTTCTCTGCTAATAATTAAAACAAGAATCAAGTAACTCAACACAGCAAAAAGTTTCTGCAGCTAGCACAGGCACAGCATAACTTAAACCATTATTCGTGGGTTATGCTTATTTCTATAGGAAGAATCAATTGATTGTTCACAGATTTGAAAAATTTTCGGCAACGATATTAGCACTGCTCTAGAACTTCCAAACTCATTATATACTCCTGGAGTAAAGGTTTATTAACCTGTTTTTATTTATGGTATTAAGGTTTGAACATGCAATACAAATTTAACAGATTTAACTGTTGTGGTATATAACATGTCTTTATATATCTTAAAATTTAATAAAATTAAGTTTCGTAAATTTTACAAAAGAGCAGTAATTGGATATGGATTGATTATAACACCTTGCATAAAATGTTTTTGTCAGCAAATTTTGATTTAGTTTTAGTCATAGTCTTTTGACTAAAATGTCATTGTGATTTAGTTTTAGTCATAGTCTTTTGACTAAAATGTCATTTTAGTTTTAGTCGTATTTTAGTCATCAGAATTTCTTTAGTTTTATAGTCATTTTAGTCTAGTTTTAGTCGACGAAATTAACACTGATGAGTAACCCTTGGATTCACACCAATAAAGATATCTACGCCATACCTTATGGTAAATTTTCCTAGTGACAGGCTTTCGTGCCTGTCTTAAGGTATCAATAACTGACTCGGAGAAGCCACGGTTTGATAAAATCAAGCGTTCAATCTCCAGGCAGTCAGCCTCAGAGAAATTAGATTTGGATGGTTGAAAGGACCCTGAAGTAGAAGGTCCTGTTTCAGAGGCAGAGACCATGGTGGAAAGGATGACATGTCCACTAGATCTGCATACCAGGTCCTGCGTGGCCACGCAGGTGCTATCAGAATCACCGATTCTCTCTCCTGCTTGATCTTGGCAATCAGTCGAGGGAGCAGAGGAAAGAAACGGTGGAAACACATAAGCCAGGTTGAAAGACCAGGGCGCTGCTAGAGCATCTATCAGTGTCGCCTTGGGATCCCTGGACCTGGATCCGTAACACGGAAGCTTGGCGTTCTGGCGAGAATCCATGAGATCCAGTTCTGGTTTGCCCCAAGGATGAATCAGTTGTGCAAATGCCTCCGGATGGAGTTCCCACTCTCCCGGAGGAAAAGTCTGACGACTTAGAAAATCCGCCTCCCAGTGCTCTACACCTGGGATATGGATAGCTGATAGGTGGCAAGAGTGAATCTCTGCCCAGCAAATTATTTTTTAAACTTCTAACATCTCTAGGGAACTTCTCGTTCCCCCTTGATGGTTGATGTAAGCTACAGTCGTGATGTTGTCCGACTGAAATCTGATGTACCTCAGAGTTGCTAACTGAGGCCAAGCCTGAAGAGCCTTGAATATCGCTCTTAGTTCCAGAATATTTAATGGAAGGAGAGACTCCTCCTGAGTCCACGATCCCTGAGCCTTCAGGGAGTTCCAGTCTGCACCCCAACCTAGAAGGCTGGCATCTGTCGTAACAATTGTCCAATCTGGCCTGCGAAAGGTCATACCTTTGGACAGATGGACCCGAGATAGCCACCAGAGAAGAGAATCCCTGGTCTCTTGGTCCAGATTCAGTTGAGGGGACAAATCTGTGTAATCCCCGCTCCACTGACTGAGCATGCATAGTTGCAGCGGTCTGAGATGTAAGCGTGCAAACGGCACTATGTCCATTGCCGCTACCATTAAGCCGATTACTTCCATACACTGAACCACCGAAGGGCGCGGAATGGAATGAAGAACCCGGCAGGAATTTAGAAGCTTTGATAACCTGGACTCCGTCAGGTGAATTTTCATTTCTACAGAATCTATCAGAGTCCCTAGAAAGGAAACTCTTGTGAGTGGGGATAGAGAACTCTTTTCCTCGTTCACTTTCCACCCATGCGACCACAGAAATGCCAGTACTACGTCCGTATGAGACTTGGCAATTTGGAAGTTTGACGCCTGTATCAGGATGTCGTCTAAATAAGGGGCTACTGCTATGCCCCACGGCCTTAGGACCGCCATAAGTGACCCTAGAACCTTTGTAAAGATTCTTGGGGCTGTAGCTAATCCCAAGGGAAGAGCTACAACTGGTAATGCCTGTCTTAAAAGGCAAACCTGAGAAACCGATGATCTTTGTGTATCGGAATGTGAAGATAAGCATCCTTTAGATCCACTGTAGTCATATATTGACCCTCCTGGATCAGTGGTAGGATGGTATGAATAGTCTCCATCTTGAATGATGGAACTCTGAGGAATTTGTTTAAGATCTTTAGATACAAAATTGGTCTGAAGGTTCCCTCTTTTTTGGGAACCACAAACAGATTTGAGTAAAAACCCTGTCCCTGTTCCTCCTTTGGAACTGGATGGATCACTCCCATAACTAGGAGGACTCGTACACAGTGTAAGAATGCCTCTCTTTATCTGGTGTGCAGATAATTGTGAAAGGTGAAATCTCCCTTTTGGGGGGGAAGCTTTGAAGTCCAGAAGATATCCCTGGGATATAATTTCCAACGCCCAGGGATCCTGAACATCTCTTGCCCACGCCTGGGCAAAGAGTGAAAGTCTGCCCCCTACTAGATCCGTTCCCGGATAGGGGGCCGTTCCTTCATGCTGTCTTAGAGGCAGCAGCAGGCTTTTTTACCTGCTTACCTTTTTTCCATGTCAGGTTTGGTCTCCAGACTGTCTTGGATTGAGCAAAAGTTCCCTCTTGTTTATTATTAGAGGAAGTTGATGCCGCACCTGCCTTGAAGTTTTGAAAGGCACGAAAATTAGACTGTTTGGCCCTAGATTTGGACCTGTCCTGAGGAAGGGCATGACCTTTTCCTCCAGTGATATCAGCAATAATCTCCTTCAACCAGGCCCGAATAGGGTCTGCCCCTTTAAAGGAATGTTAAGTAGCTTAGATTTTGAAGTCACGTCAGCTGACCATGATCTAAGCCATAGCGCTCTGCGCGCCTGTATAGCAAAACCAGAATTCTTAGCCGTTAGTTTAGTCAAATGAACAATGGCATCAGAATAAAAGAATTGGCTAGCTTAAGTGCTCTAAGTTTGCCAAGTATGTCATCCAATGGAGTCGCTACCTGTAAAGCCTCTTCCAGAGACTCAAACCAGTACGCCGCAGCAGCAGTGACAGGGGCAATGCATGCAAGGGGCTGTAGGATAAAACCTTGTTGAATAAATATTTTCTTAAGGTAACCTCTAATTTTTTATCCATTGGATCTAAAAAAAAAAAAAACACAACTGTCCTCGACAGGGATAGTAGTACGCTTTACTAGAGTAGAAACTGCTCCCTCCACCTTAGGGACTGTCTGCCATAAGTCCCATGTGATGGCGTCTATTGGAAACATTTTTCTAAAAATAGGAGGGGAAGAGAACGGCACACCTGGTCTATCCCATTCCTTATTAATAATTTCTGTAAACCTTTTAGGTATTTGGAAAAACATCAGTACACACCGGCACTGCAAAGTATTTATCCAGTCTACACAATTTCTCTGGCACTGCAATGGTATCACAGTCATTCAGAGCAGCTAAAACCTCCCTAAGCAACACGCGGAGGTGTTCAAGCTTAAATTTAAATGTAGAAATATTAGAATCAGGTATCTTTCCTGAGTCATTATCACCCACTGACTGAAGCTCTGTTTCCTCAGCTTCTGCATATTGTGAGGCAGTATCAGACATGGTTCTTAAAGCGTCAGTATGCTCTGCATTTTGTCTCACCCCAGAGCTATCTCGCTTACCTCTAAGTTCAGGTAGTCTGGCTAATACCGCTGACAGTGTATTATCCATGACTGCCACCATGTCTTGTAAAGTAAACGCTATGGGCGCCCTAGATGTACTTGGCGCAATTTGAGCGTGAGTCCCTTAAGCGGGAGTCAAAGGGTCTGACACGTGGGGAAAGTTAGTCGGCATAACTTCCCCCTCGTCAGATTCCTCTGGTGATACATTTTTTAAAGACAGAAAATTATCTTTATTGCATAAAATGAAATCAGTACATTTGGTACACATTCTAAGAGGGGGTTCCACCATGGCTTTTAAACATAATAAACAAGGAGTTTCTTCTATGTCAGACATGTTTATACAGAATAGCAATGAGACTAGCAAGCTTGGAAAACACTTTAAATCAAGTTAACAAGCAAATATAAAAAACGGTACTGTGCCTTTAAGAGAAACAAATTTTGTCAGAATTTGAAAAACAGTGGAAATTGTTTCTAGTCAAAATTTAAGCCAGCCATGTGGAAAAAACTAGGCCCCAATAAAGTTTTATCACCAAAGCATATATAAAAACGATTAAACATGCCAGCAAACGTTTTATATTGTAAATATCATAAGGGTATTACCCCTGGGAGTAAGCATGATACCAGTCGTTATTAAATCACTGTATTCAGGCTTAACTTACATTAATCCGGTATCAGCAGCATTTTCTAGTGTTTTCCATCTCTAGAAAAAATTATAACTGCACATACCTGATAGCAGAATAAACTGCACGCCATTCTCTCGCTGAAGTTACCTCATCTGTGTAATCCCATCAGACATATGTGAGAATAGCAATGGATCTTAGTTACAACCTGCTAAGATCATAGAAACCTCAGGCAGATTCTTCTTCTATTTACTGCCTGAGATAAAATAGCACAACTCCGGTACTATTTAAAAATAACAAACTTTTGATTGAAGAAAATAAACTAGCTATATTTAACCACTCTCTCCTACAACGCCCTTGCTTGTTGAGAGTTGCAAGAGAATGACTGGCTATGACAGTTAGGGGAGGAGCTATATTACAGCTCTGCTGTGGATGCCCTCTTGCAACTTCCTGTTGGGAATGAGAATATCCCACAAGTAATGGATGATCCGTGGACTGGATACACCTTACAAGAGAAATGGCGATCTACAAAACTTTTATTCAAAGAAAAATCTAGTCTATAATGTCCCTTTAAGAATCTAAACATGTAAAGGGACATTAAACTCAAATAAATAGTAGATAGAATGATGCATTAAACGAAAAGTTTAGTCTGAGAATAACGTGTAGATGTATTTTTAGTGTATAAAACAATGGGAACAATTAGGGACAGTTATAAATAGGTCACTAGAGTGTGCAGCCAATGGATGTGTGAAATAAAGCAGTGTAAGTATATTGCAGAGTTTTTTTTATACATATGATTTATCATTTTATATTACCATCTCAAAGTGTTAAATTTTTGCTTTAACAAGCTAAGACAGTTTATTTTAAAAAATAAAACCAGTAAACACCTTGTAATTATGAGACATTTCTGTTGTCTTGCTATAGAATAACATATTTAACGTTTTTAAACAACATTATTATTTGTCGATAGTTAAACTCTAGTCTGCTGATTATAAGGATGGTACAGTCATTAAAGGCACAGTCTACTCCAGAATTCTTATAGTTTAAAAAGGTAGATAATCCCTTTTATTATCCATTCCCCAGTTTTGCATAACCAACACTGTTATATTAATATACTTTTTACCTCTGTGATTAACTTGTATCTAAGCTTCTGAAGACTGCCTCCCTATCTCAGATCTCTTTACAGACTTGCATTTCAGGCAGTGAATGTGCTTACTCTTAAATAACTTCACGGATGTGAACACAATGTTATCTATGTGGCTCACATGAGCTAACACCCTCTAGCAGTGAAAAACTGTCAAATGCATTCAGATAAGAGGCGGCCTTCAAGAGCTTAGCAATTGGCATATGAGCCAATTCTAGGTTAGCTTATCTAAGAATACCAAGAAGACAAAGCAAATTTGATGATAAAAGTAAATTGGAATGTTGTTTAAAATTGAATGCCCTATCTGAATCATGAAAGTTTAATTCTAACTAGACTATCCCTATATATGTATATATAATCTCTGAGTTAGCCTTGAAAATTCAGCAGGGTGAATTGCATGAAAAGGGGACAAAAAAATATATTGGAAAGTTGTTTTGCTACACATAACAAAACTTTTTATATTCTAATGTCATGGTGTTTACGTCCCCTTTTTAATGCTCTAAAATCTCAGCTTAGTGTACTGTATAAAATTAATTTAGAATGCAATGAGCGCTCATGAACACCAAACTTTTCATTTACTTATTTAGATTTTTACACATCACATCTGTTAAATTAAAAAGCTTAAGATAACGTGTTTAAAAAATAAAGTGTAAGTTTAGTCCATAAATTCTGTACACTAACATGAAGTTTAGATTTGAATTATTTTTGGCAAGTTGCTTAGATTTATATTCCCCCTCTATCATTGCCATTTTTTTCAGCAAGAGCTTTTATTTGCACAGTTTCATAATGAATAGTTACAGGCAGATGATTACCAGTTACATTTTTGTAAATATATAATATATATTTATTTTATTCCGATATGACGGGTGCTTTTTTTTGTTTTTTTTGTTTTTGTTTTCTAAAGTTAATATTAATTTATGATTTGGGATTTTTTTTTTGTTCTTCTCCTATTAGGTATGATGATTATTACTATTACCCTCCACCTCGTATGCCCCCTCCAGGTAGGGGCAGAGGGCGTGGGGGCAGAGGAGGGTATCCCTATCCCCAAGATTATTATGGATATGAAGATTATTATGATGATTACTACGCATATGACTACCATGATTACCGTGGAGGTTATGATGATCCATACTATGGTTATGACGATGGGTATCCTGTAAGAGGAAGAGGTGGGCGGGGTGGACGAGGTGCTCCTCCACCGCCTAGAGGCAGAGCCGCTCCTCCTCAGCGGGGCGGACGCTCAACTTATGCCCCCAGAGGATCACCTATGGGCCCACCACGAGGATCGAGAGGTGGTCGAGGAGGACCTTCACAACAGCGAGGTCGTAGTTCACGGGGCAACAGAGGTAACAGAGGTGGAAATGTTGGTGGAAAGAGAAAAGCGGATGGTTATAATCAGCCAGATTCCAAACGTCGTCAGACAAACAATCAGCAGAATTGGGGGACCCAGCCCATTGCCCAGCAACCACTGCAACAAGGCGGTGATTACACTGGTAACTATGGTTACAGTAATGACAACCAGGAGTTTTATCAAGATTCTTATGGGCAGCAGTGGAAGTAGGCAGTGTTACAAGTTTTCATTTGTCAAACACCTACGTAAACACATCCCTCGTTAGCAATTACGTGTAATTTGTAGTAAATGCATCACTATACTGTGTGTGTGTGTGTGTATATATAATGTGTATGTATATATATATATATATATATATATATATATATATGTATATATATATATGTATGTGTGTGTATATATATATATAATTTGAATTTTTTTGTTAGTCTGCATCCTTACAGTATTCTCTGGTAAGATAATGCATTTTAAGAAATGCGCCCTTTGTACTTTAAAGGACTAAGTACTATAGGGCAGGTGCTGAGGAAAGAACTCCCTTTGTGTTAGGGAGTTTATTTTTCTACTAATAACCCCCCCCCCCCCCCCCCCCCCCCACCCTGTGATGTTTTAACTGCATCCTTTTCAACATGAAGTCTTTGTTGTGGCATTATGTTCAGGCGGACTGCATCACTAGGGTTTAACCGTCCTTTTTTCCTGAACACATTTGTTTGTTAGTGGCCACCTGATCCAGAATACTGGTAAATACCTGTGTTTTTATTGGTTTTTAGGATTTTTTTTTTTGTTTTTGTGGGTTTCTTAAGATGTCCAGGGACAAAGTTTAATCATGAATTTTGTGTTTTTCACCATTTATTCCTTGGATGTGGTGTATTTGTTATAGGATTAAGCTGTACATAAACTAAAATGCTAGTTCTGTCTTTAATAGTTTTAAAAATCTATGAAAGTTTTAAAGTTTCTTGTATTAAGTAATGACTGTATGTTTTGCATTCCTAGAAATAGGTTAACTGTATATTATTATTATTATTATTTTTTTTTAAATTAATGGTTTCACTTTTTTGAAGAAAGACTGCCCTACAAATTTGTTTGGCTTGGATGCCGGAAGCATAAACAAATTGTTCTGTGACTGTATTTCCAGTTTTCTTGTTTATGTACAATTTCAATAAAACTCCAAAAAAACAAACAAAAAAAAAACAAAAAAAAACTTCTGCAAACAACCTCACCTATTTCAAATCACGGTTGTATACTATTAAACAATCAAAAGATAAACAAAAAAAATGAGTTGTGATTCTTGCAACAAACACTACAAGTTGACTGAACTGCATATGTGAGTGATCAAATCTGCTTTGCAAATGAAGTTGTAAGATTTTTTTTTCGGTCTGTTTAAAACAAAACAAAACAAATCTGTGCTATGGAAAAATACACACTGTTGCCAAATCTTTACATTTCAAGTTTATTTTGACATCAAGGAAGAGTTGGATTTGAACACCAGTTGACTATCACTATCTAAATTGTTTAACATGTGATTGCCTGTGCTACTGTTCCAGAGGAGAAGGAATGTAACTATATGTTGGTTACCACTATAAGAATACATTACACAGTTTTCAAATAGATTAAAATATTTAACAATTAAAAAACAAAAGATAAAACAAATAAACCAAACAGAATGCATATATATATATATATATCATTTTTAAAAGTGTACCAGAATAACATTTTGTAGGCAACTGTACAGAAGATTACTTTCATTTTTTCAAATTTAACTTAGTACAGAACAGTGCTTTTTATTATGGTAGATTAATATCATATGTATAAATTATTTTGACAATACCATTTAGCTTATATCTACTTTCCCAACAGTAAAAACAATTTTAACCACATAATGAACATTTGTGGAATTATTGTTCTACAGTCAAAAATGTTTCTCCTAATATGCAGAAGAGGAACTTTTTTTTTTTTTCTTTTTTTTTTTAAAAAAAATGGTTTCTGTAAAATTACTTTCAAAGCACTGCCTCCTGTAGCTATGCCAGTGGTCGACAAATTAGTTTAAAATTTAGGAGCCAGACAGTGGTAATTGTATATAGAAATATGGAGAATAACCCAGACAGGAGCCAGAGATAAAATTCTAGGAGCTGGTGGATACCTGGCTCCTGGGTTTGTCGAACCATGAGCTATGCAAATATATTCTTCATATAGGTATTCTTGTTAATATATGGAATGCCTAAATATCCTAATAAACATCTACAGCACAAGTTTGCAAAAACTATTGCATCACAAGCTTGTCTTGTGTTGCTCCACCATTCTCAAGTACAGAATGTGGTTTTGATGGCTTCTCCACTTCTTTGCAAATAATGCACAAAATATTGTTTTCTAGTCCTAAGTAGACAAAAATTAAATGGATAAAAGTTCAAAATTAAAATGTGCATGGGTGCATTTCAGTTTGAAATGGAAGTATATTGCAAAAATGTTTTTAGTAAAAGTTATTACTGCTTTTCTGCAGCATACGCACATATCCTGTAAGGGCCTGTGCACCTGTATTCAAACTCCATGACCGCTTAGAGAGTCAGCGGTGGCTTGTATAAAACAAATTAAGACTTCATAGAAGCAATACACATCACTACCGCCTCTCTGAGCAGGCATGGTGTTTTAATACACACACACGCACAAAAACTTTTACTAGAAGCCTTTTTCTAATGGAAGTATAATACAAAAATGCTTCTATTTAAATTTTAACCTTTCTATCCATTTAAATAAATTATAAAGTGGGAACAAGAAGCAGTAGACTTTTTAAAATCTGTTTGTTTTTTTATTAAAATTGATATTGCTTTCAAATAGAGAGGTTTCAGTCTCAATTTGATATAGTACCTGTCTGTTTTATCCTTAGTGTTTAAATGTTCTATGCTACAGGATTAAATTTCACCTGCATATACTAAATGTCCAGTCTACATGCACTCTGTCCTGCAGAATATCTCCACTATGCCTTTTATCAAGAGATTACTTGCTAGACAGTTAACTTTTTTTGAAGTCATAGTCACGTTCACTTTTACAGAGCCTATTTTATTTGAGTAATGAATAGGTAAAGTTGTTCAGGTTAGACAGACAGCATATTATGTTTGCTAACTTTTAAATGGGAAAATTGTCCTTTTCTCCTCAGAAATCAATATCAGGCTAAAACTGCACATGAGGAAAATTTAACATGCAAACTAAATCACTGGTGTTCTGAAATATATAATTTTATAAATAAAAAACAAATTCATAACAACGTTGGTAAAATAGTAAACTGCAAGAAAGAAAAGCCTGCTTTGTAAGAGCTTTCAAACCCAGTTCTTTACAAACTGGTTGACTACTTTGTTGGTTTTAAACATACATTTTCAGTTTTCTTTATAAATTGATTTAATTAACCTTTCAGAATCATTGTTTTGGAAAGGTCTATTAAGTTTCATGAACTTTTATGATCCATTATATGCAAAGGAGCAAGAAGAATTCAAGCTTCCGAAAAGTAAGATTTAATTTGTGGTAATCAAAAATTTGTGATTTATTGCTACAGTCAATGTTTCATCATGTGAAAATTGCTCTTAATCTATAAAAATAAAGGGTTTTAAATCATAACCTAAATCAAACCTGGGAAAAACTGTAAAAATCAGCTTTTCTCAAGTGTGTTAATGCTTTCACAATTGTTTTTGTAATATTTGTCGTTGGTTTTAATTTACTTGGCATCTTAGAGGGCCTCCTGTGGCTACAGAAGGGGCTTATTTGAGTCATTGGATGCTTCAATACTAAAAGAAATGGAAAAAAAATAAGTCAACACTTTGTAATTATAAAAATATTTGATCACTCATTTAAAGCAGTTACATCAAAAAGAAAAATGAATGTTTTATGTATGAAAACTAAATTCATGTTCTAAACAGGTCCGAGCAGAGGATATTAAGTCAGTTCAAAGCTCTGAATACTGACTGGATTCATATACCCTTGAGATCAAGATCTGCATCAAGAATCTGCCATCCAAATTGTCACTGTATTTTTCATTGTAAATAAACTTGATTTTTAAATGGCATTAAACATTGAAATTTTAGCTTAGGGTTTAAATTTAATTGTGCAGAAACATTTTATTCTTTTTAGATGAAACAGGTGTTTGCATTTTAATAAAGCACTGATCTAGTATCTTAGAAAACAATAGTCTTTGAAAATGTCATTGTACAGCTCACCTTCTATCTTGAATTTAGATATGAAGGTTTTTAATGTACTGTATTATTTGGCCTATAAGATAATACAAGATACATTACAATTTTTATGTTAATTTTATGTGAAACAATATAAAGGGCTATTTTTTATCAAGTGTTTTATATTTCAAATGAATAATGTACATAGATAATTTTTCTGATCTTTCAAATTAAGAGTGGAACATTTTAGTTTTTGTACAGAACCTCTGAGATTGTAGCTCAATTGTGTTTTTAAATTACCATAATTTTTAAAGACTGTAGTTTGTTGTTTAATGAAAATGGACTTTTATTTCTAGGTGGTAAGAGTCCACAAAATTCTTACTCGTAGGAATCCACTTCCTGGCCACTAGGAGGAGGCAAAGACACCCCACAGCATAGCTTTAAGTATCCCTCCTACTTCTATCTCTCTCACTTAGTTCTTTGCCTCATCAAGGAGAAGGCAAGTCTAGAGGTGTTTAAGATTTCTTGAAGAATTACAGGGATATTAATCCCAGACTTTCCCTCAATGGATTGTTCCTAGAAGAGAGGGACATAAAGTACTGGCTGTGCAATGTAAATCTTCACTATGGAGTTGTGGTCACAAGCTGGCCACTGGTGTCGCTGGGATAGTTATTTAGCCGCCTACTGACTGGACATGAAGATGTATTCCATTAGTACAGTCATGTGGGGAAAAAAAAGTACACCCTCTTGAATTCTATGGTTTTACGTATCAGGACATAAAAAAAAAATCATCTGGTCCTTAGCATATCTTAAAATAAGGTAAATACAACTCAAATCATGACGCACAATGTTATATATCATGTGTTGTTGTTCATCTATTTAACACAAATAAAACCAAAATGGAGAAGCCATGTGTGAAAAACTAAGTACACCCTTACTGCTTCCAAATTAGGCGAAGTAACAGCCAGGTGCTTCTATTGATTGATTAATTGATCATCAAGTTCTAGCAGTTTTCTGGTCTGGAGCATTCAGGTGTGTGTTGACACAATGCCAAGGAGGAAAGACATCAGCAATGATCATAGAGAAGCAATTGTTGCTGCCTACCCACCTGGGAAGGGTTATAAGGCAGTTTCCAAACAGTTTAAAGTCCATCATTCTACAGTGAGAATTATTATTCACAAGTGGAAAACATTCAAGATAGTTGCCAATCTTCCCAGGAGTAGACATCCCAGAAAATTCAACCCAAGGTCAGACTGTGCAATGCTCAAAGAAATTGTATCTCAGACTGTACAGGCTTCAATTAGCATGTTAAAAGTTCATGACCGTATAATTAGAAAAATTACTATGGCTTGTATGGAAGGGTTGTCAGGAGAAAGCCTCTTCTTTCTAAAAAAAAGAACATGGCAGCACGTCTTAGGTTTACAAAGTTGCCTCTGATCAAACCACAAGACTTCTGGAACAATGTCCTTTGGACAGACGAGACCCAAGTGGGGATGTTTGGCCATAATGCACAACACCACGTTTAGTGAAAACCAAACACAGCATATCAGCACAAACACCTCATACCAACTTTCAAGCACGGTGGTGGGAGGGGTGATGATTTAGGCTTGTTTTGCAGCCAAATTACCTGGGCACCTTGCAGTCGTTGAGTCGACCATTAGCTCTTCTGTATACCAATGTATTCTGGAGTCAAATGTGAGGCTATTTGTTTGACAGCTAGAGCTTGGCCGAAATTGGGTCATTCAACAGCACAATGTTCCCGAGCACATTAGCAAATCTACAACAGAATGGCTGAAAAAGAAAATAACGATGGGACCTTAAAGGGACACTGAACGCACATTTTTTTTCTATCTTTATTTGAAAAGCAAGAATGTAAGTTTAGAAGCCGGACCATTTTTAGTTCACAATCTGGGTTGTGCTTACCGATTGGTGGCTAAATGCACCCACCAATAAACAAGTGCTGACCAGGGTGCTGAACCAAAAATTGTCTGGCTCTTTAACTTAGATGTCGTCTTTTTCAAATAAAGATAGCAAGAGAATGAAGAAGAATTGATTATAGGAGTAAATTAGAAAGTTGCTTAAAATTGCATGCTCTATCTGAATCATGAAATAATTTTTTTGATTTAGTTTCCCTTTAAGAGAGCTGTGCGTAAACGAATGCCTGCAAACCTCAATGAACTAAAGAAGAGTGGGCCAAAATTCATCTACAACGATATAAAAAAAAGTCATACAGAAAATGATTACTTCGTTATTTTTGCTAAAGGTGGTTCTACAAGCTATTGAATCATAAGGTGTACTTATGGCTTCTCAATTTTGGCTTTGTTTGTTAAATAAATCATGACACGGTGTAATAGGTAATGTGTTTATCTGAGGTTGTATTTTACAAAATTTTAAGATCAAGATTTTTAAAGGGATAGTTTACTCAAACATTTTCTCCCCTTTAATTTGATATAAGATACAGAAACCGCTATATTTACACAATGTGATTAAGTAATGAAATCTGATTATACCTACAAGCTCATCCCATTTTATTAGGTTGTGGCTTCAAAACACAAAATCAGCTAATTCATATACACAAATAAGCCTTAAAAAGCAAATCTCATACATTTTATACTCTGCAGCTGGTAAAAAAAAGTAATTAGAAGCACATTATGGTAAAAACAACTTAAGTATACTGTCCCTTTAAGGACCAGATGATTTTTATGTCCTGATACCTTAAACCATAAAATTCCAAGAGGGTGTACTTTCTTTTCTTTCATATAAGTGGTGAGAGTCATATGGGAATTGCATTCCTACCACTAGGAGGAGGCAAAGTCTTGCAAATTCCAAGAGCCCTATAAAACCCCCTTACACATACCTTTTGTCTTTACTTTGTGGTTGAAGCATGAAGATGTGTATGATTTCCTTCTTAATACAGGGAGAGTCCACAGCTGCATTCCTTGTGGGAAATACTGAACCTGGCCACAAGGAGGAGGCAAAGACACCCCAGCCAAAGGCTTAAATACCTCTCCCACTTCCCTCATCCCCCAGTCATTCTTTGCCTTTCATCACAGAATTTGGGTCCTAAAGTACTTAAGCAAGCTTATCTTGTCTTCTTGTTCCAGAGGGAGACTATAAGGTCCACTCTTCCCTTGGTATGGGAAGAGCAGTGCAGGACCACTGTTGAGGAAGGATATCATACTTTTTCATTCCTCCTCAGGGAACTTTTCCGGCTCCTATGGTTGATGCTTCTGGACCACCATTGCCAGTACATTGCTCCTCCGTTTTGGTCTCGCTACTGCTTCTAGAGCCTTTTAGGAATCTAGGGATTCTTTGGCAGTTGCCAGAATCCAGATCTAGCGGTAGCTTCCCTTGTCTAGAAGAATCTGGTTCAAATCGCCATTGTCTTGTCTGATAGAAGACCATTAGGGATTTCATCTGTCTTCCTCGTTCCTCAGGGATGGAAGAATATCTAGACCAGAGTTCTCTGGTGTAGGGCACCAGGGTTGGTTCCTGGATGCTATTTTAGTCTTCATAGACATGAGGACATTTCTATTGGATTTGTAAAGTTATGAGTTAGCTTCATCAGCTTGTGCCTTCCAGACCTCCTTCATGCCATAGCTGGCTCTGTTTGGTGGTAATGATTTGTCATGTGGTCCATCTTGGACTTCACTCCTTTTGCCAGGTCTCATCTCAGCCGAGGCTCGGTGTATGCTGAGGCAGTGGAGTGGCGCTGTTTCCGAACCTGTCTTAACAGATTTACCTGGACTACTGGCTGAGGGAATCGCTCTCTAGTGTCTTTGTACAGATCCCCTTGTCCTGAAGTACATCTTTCTTAAATAATCTGGGGTGAATTTGACTTTGGTCGCAAGTCCGTCAGGATGGTGAGGGCGTGCCAAGGGGGCATGGGGCCCATGGACTCAGGAAGTTTCCCTCCCGATTCACTTTATGGATCTTCAGGCAATCTTTTTGCTCTGAGGGTTTAGACTACTGGGTTTGTACCAGTTTATAGATTCTAGTCAGTCTTACTCTCTGTGGCTTAGTTTTCCATTTGAGGGGAACGAGAGACTCCCTAGAGATGAGAGTATCGCAGGTTTGGTAGTTTGCTATCAGCGATCCACTCTCCAAGTGTGGTCATCCGGGACGGATGTTCTTTACAGACATTCCCGTTATCTGGGGTTAAGGTCTTCATCCGAGGGGTTTTCGGATATTTGGGTCTGTAGGGGACTCTGGATGAAAGTCTCAGAACGTCCCGTCTCAATACCAAGTTACCCACAGATGGGTTGTGGTACGGGATCCTCAGGCGGAGCTAATGGATACATTAGCAGTGCCTTGGAGGTTCAATACAATTTTTCCTTGTTCGGCCATATCGCTCCTTTCTCGAGTCATGGCTCGAACCTAGCAGGAGCAGGTGTCAGTGATACTGATTGCTCCGTCACGTCCATGAAGATCGTGGTTCGCAGTTTAGTGGGGATGTCGTCTTCCCATCCATGAGGGTTACCTTGTCACAGGAATCTACTGCAACAAGGCCCCTTTTACCTCATCAAATCTTAATTCTCGGAGGCGGACTGCGTGGAGATTGATGCTTAGAGGCCTACTTATCAAGCCGTCAACTGTGCTGCATTTGCCGGCACCAATACGCTCGCCTAACATCGCTGCCGCGGACCTGAATATGTTCTCCATATTTAACAAAAGAGCTGTCAAAAAGCCGCGCACTAAGTACGGGGCGATGAGCAGCGGACTGTTAACTAACAGTCATCGATCTCGCTGCTCTTCAGCTTTTTCCCAGCTTTATTTGTATACTGTCACTAAGCACTGCCACTATACTAAACTGTTTAACCCCTATCACGCCGCTCCCCTACCCTGCCGCAACTATATAAAGTTATTAACCCCTAAACCACCGTTCCCGGAGCCCACCGCCACCTACATTATGTTATTACCCCCTAATATGCCGCCCCCTACATAAAGTTATTAACCCCTAAACCACCAGCCAGCCCCCCACATCACCATAAACTAATATATTAACCCCTAAACCTAACAACCCGCTATATTAAATATTAACTCATCCCTATCTTATAATAAATTTAAACTTACCTTTAAAATTACATTAAACTATATTAAATTAATAATTAACCTACCCTAACTTTTATAATAAAATTACATTAAACTATATTAAAATAAAAATTAATCTAACCTAACTTTTATAATAAAATTACATTAAACTACAAATTAAATTAACTATATTATATATTTAAACACCTAACCCTACTCAAATAATTGGATCATCCAATAGGATGAAAGCTCAATCCTATTGGCTGATTGCAACAGCCAATAGGATTTTTTCAACCCTAATTCCGATTGGCTGAAAGAATTCTATCAGCCAATTGGAATCTAAGGGACTCCATCTTGGATGACGTCATTTAAAGGAACATTAATTGCGAAGAAGATGTTGATGGAAGAGGATGCTCCGCGTCGGATGTCTGGAAGATGGAGCTACTCCGCACCGGATGGATGAAGATAGAAGATGCCGTCTGGGTGAAGACTTCTGCGGCCTTGGGTGAAGACTTTGCCGCTTGGATGAGGACTTCTGCCAGCTTCTTGGAGGATGGATGTCGGATCTTCAAAACTGTAAGTCGATCTTCAGGGGTTAGTGTTAGGATTTTTTAAGGGTTTATTGGGTGGGTTTTAGATTAAGGTTTGGGCTGCAATAGAGCTAAATGCCCTTTTAAGGGCAATGCCCATCCAAACGCCTTTTTCAGGGCAATGGGGAGCTTAGGTTTTTTTAGTTAGGGTTTTATTTGGGGGGTTGGTTGTATGGGAGGTGGGTTTTACTCTTGGGGGGAGTATTTGTATTTCTTTTTTACAGGTAAAAGAGTATTTCTTTGGGGCAATGCCCCGCAAAATGCCCTTTTAAGGGCTATTTGTAGTTTATTGTAGGTTAGGGTTTTTTTTATTTTGGGGGGGCTTTTTTATTTTCATAGGGCCCTTAGATTAGGTGTAATTAGTTTAAATCATTTATAATTTCTTTATTTTTTTGTAACGTAGTGTTTATTTTTTTGTGTAACTTAGTGTTTATTTTTTGTAACTTAGTTTTTAGTTTTTTGTAACTTAGTAATTTTGTAGTGTAGATTTAAATTATTTGAGTAGGGTTAGGTGTATAAATATATAATATAGTTAATTTAATTTGTAGTTTAATGTAATTTTAGTATAAAAGTTAGGTTAGATTAATTTTTATTTTAATATAGTTTAATGTAATTTTAGTTTAAAAGTTAGGTTAGATTATTAATTTAATATAGTTTAATGTATTTTTATTATAATAGGGTAAGTTAATTATTAGTTTAATATAGTTTAATTTAATTTTAAAGGTAAGTTTAAATTTATTATAAGATAGGGATGAGTTAATATAAAGTTAGCGGGTTGTTAGGTTTATGGGTTAATAGGTTAATTTAATTTGACGATGTGGGGAGCTGGCGGTTTAGGAGATAATAACTTTATTTAGTTGCGGCGGGATAGGGGTTAATAACTTTATGTAGGTGGCGGCGGTGTCTGGAGCGGCAGATTATGGGTTAATAAGTATAATGTAGGTGGCATTGGGGATGGCAGATTAGGGGTTAATAAGTATAATGTAGGTGGCGGCGCGGCAGATTAGGGGTGTTTAGATTCGGGATATATGTTAGGGTGTTAGGTGTAAACGTTAATTTTATTCTCCCAGAGGAATCAATGGGATATCGGGCAGCAGCAAACATTAGCTTTCGCTGCTTTCAGACTCCCATTGATTCCTATGGCATCCGCGGCCTCCAGGGCGGCGGATTGAAAACCAGGTACGCTGGGCCGGAATAGTGGCGAGCGTATCTGGTAGATATTTAAGTAGCAAAAGTAGTTAGATAGTGCCAAATTTGCATTTGGAACATCTGTAGTGACGTAAGCATCGATCTGTGTCGGACTGAGTCTGGCAGATCGTATGTTATGTCTCAAAATTCTACTTCTGCCGGTCTGTACTCTTTGATAACGAAGGGGAATCAAGCTCTCCACAATTACGCTGCAGAATTCCAGCGTATTTGCTGTTGGCAGCTTGATAAATAGGCCTCATTGTCCTAGCCAAGAGAGGGTTTTCTGAGAGGTTATGGTCCTCTCCTTCGAGCAAGTAAGCCGGTTCCTCGTCATCTATAATAAGGCTGTTTTACGAACCTAAGGTTTTCCTCCTAAGGTCGTGTCAAATCGCAACTTCAAGTAATCGTGGTTCCTTCTTATGTCCTATTACTTCTTCCTCAAAGAAAAGTTTATTACATAATATGGATTCGTACCTTGAAGTTCTATCTTCATGCTACATTGGAATAAACAGATTTTTTTCTCTGTTATCTGGGAAGCGTAAGGGTCAAGAGGCATCTTCGACTTCCTTATCTCTTAGTTGAGGAGTATCATCCACTTGGCATATGAGGCAGCAGGACACAAGCCTCCTCAGAAATTTACGGCTCATTCTATGAAACAGTGTCGTCCTCTTGGGTCTTCTAAAATTAGGTCTCTATGGATCAGATTAGTAGGGCGGCTACCTGGCCCTCCTTACATTCTTTTTCCTAAATTTTTAATAAGTTTTTGCTTCTGTTGAAGCGGCCTTCGGGAGAAAGGGTTTTGCAGGCTGCGGTGCCCTCTCGTTAGCATTCATTGTCCTCCAAAGCTTGGGTATAATTTCCCACAAGTAAGGAATGCAGCTGTGGACTCTCCCTGTATTAAGAAGGAAAACATAAATTATGCTTACCAGATAATGTCCTTTTCTTCTGTACAGGGAGAGTCCACAGCTCCCACCCTTGTTCTCCAATAGGCGGCCCTATATTTTAACTTGTTCTTCTTGCATCTTTTTCACCCTGATATTTCTCCTACTGTTCCTTGTTCCCTCTGCAGAATGACTGGGGGATGAGGGAAGTTGGGGAGGTATTTAAGTCTTTGGCTGGTGTGTCTTTGCTTTCTCCTGGTGGCCAGGTTCAGTATTTTCCACAAGTAAGGAATGCAGCTGTGGACTCTCCCTGTACAGAAGGAAAGGAAATTATCTGGTAAGCATAATTTGTTTTCTTTAGTGAAAGGGGCTTTCAGTCGGAAGCTCGGTTTCCCTCAGAGTACAGTGCTTGTCAGAGGGATGTATTTGGGGTATGGCTTAAGATATGATGGTTTCGCATCATGGGAAATACTTCATAGGCCCTCTGTAAATTCGGTCGCAGGGACTCATGTTTTTTGCCTCCCTTTACAAATCTACATTATACTTCTACATCAGTGCTGCGTAATCTGGCGCTTTATAAATACCTGATAATAATAATCCATTACCTCTGCTGATATGTTTCAGTGCTGGTTTGGCTGTCTGCTACTTTTTTGATAGTGGACAAGTGTCTATGGGTAAGAATGTTTTTTTTTTTTATATTGACATTCCTATAGCTTTGATTATGGGCACTTTTAAAATGTTAAAAGTTCTGTGTATGTGTATATATGGCCCCGGGACAGATACTCACTATTCCCCTTGCTTTTCCTTGCGTACATTTTTTATACATAGGGGCCGATTTATCATTCTCTGTCTGACATGATACGCTGTAGTTTGAGTAATCGTGTAAACTCTATCCTTAGACAACACTGGCACATTTTGAGAACATGCAATCCCCTAGTTAAGGAATTTTAGTCGGGTTTTATGCCTGCCTATAGGAGAAGTGAAAATTTTAGAGATAGACTTATTAAAGCTGACAGGCCCTAAATAATCAAATGTACAGACATATATTTCTGGAAAAAAAACTTAGGTTGTTACCCATGTTTGGGTTGTGCCAGTTGCAATAGTATGATAAAGGGAAAATATTTTTTCCATCCCGTACTGGTAAGAAATACAATATCAGGGGTCTATTCACATGTAATACTACCTATGCCCTATACATGATTAAATGCCCTTGTGGGCGGAGTTACATCGGAGAGACTGCTAGGATGGTCCGAGAGAGGATATATGAGCACAGGTCTGATATTAGGAACAATAAAATAAAAAATCCAGTAGCAGAACACTTCATTCAGGCAGGTCACAATATCTGCCAACTTAGGTTTCAGATCATAGATCACATTACTATACCCAAAAGGGGAGGGGACAGAGAATTGTACCTGAAGCAGAGGGAGGTTTTTTGGATTAATACATTGGAGATTCGGTATCCAATTGGAATGAATAAAGAATATGATCTTTCGATCTAACTTTGATCCACCTCTGCTTTGGGTAATGATTGAGATAAGTATTAAATTGATATTATGTATTCTGTCCTTTTTTTTGTGTTTAAATGTATAACATTGTATATGATATGTAATTGTTTTTTTATATATGCACTTTTGTATTTTTGTCACTAGATGGCGCATCCTCTATATTTGCAAATAGCATTGAAATATCAGCTGTGATTTATCAATCAATGGGTTAATTAGGGTGGTTTGTAACCTTTACGCCTTTATTAAGGTGTTTTACTTTCATCATGGATGTATTGTAATTTCAACTGTTTATCCGAGAGGGGCTACAACCTTTCGGGGATAACTTTAAAGGGACACTGTACCCAAATTTTTTCTTTTGTAATTCAGAAAGAGCATGCAATTTTAAGCAACTTTCTAATTTACTCCAATTATCAATTTTTCTTCGTTCTCTTGCTATCATTATTTGAAAAAGAAGGCATCTAAGCTTTTTTTTTGGTTTCAGTACTCTAGACAGCACTTTTTTATTGGTGGCTGAATGTATCCACCAATCAGCAAGGACAACCCAGGTTGTTCACCAAAAATGGTCCGGCATCTAAACTTACATTCTTGCATTTCAAATAAAGATACCAAGAGAATGAAGAAAATTTGATAATAGGAGTAAATTAGAAAGTTGCTTAAAATTTCATGCTCCATCTGAATCACGAAAGAAAAATTTTGGGTACAGTGTCCCTTTAACATTGGGTCTCAGTGAGGCTCCTTTTTGTATCTAGGAATCAAGGGTTAATATCTCCTGAGGGGGATTATTGAACAGGAGGGTTTATAATCATGTTTATGTGATTCTGTCTGCTACTGTGTAGTGTTGCTTCGGCTCATGGCTGTTTTGAAACATAACGGCCTATGACTAGTAACGCAGACTTTTCGGTCGGGCCTGCTTTTGCATGGACTGCACGGTTTACCTTGTGACCCCATTTCCGATTTCCTGACCGTGTGGCGACGGAGAAATCCTGGTCCGCTGGTGTCTGGTTCTCTGGAGGCGGCAGTGTCCCAGTTATGGAGGATTCTTGTAGATGGATGTCTCTGATTCAGACTCTACTTCTTGCGAAGAATATGAATTGGCCCGGGTGATACATGCCCATCAGTTATGTTCCAAATGCTGTTTTAGAGTGCTCTGTTCCGCGGGATCGGGGAATTGGGTGCCCACTGAGCCATTAGTCTCTGGGGATTCTATTTCTAACATGACGAATTCCCTACCATCAACTCTTACTATGCATGCCGGTAACCCAAACGCTACTTATCCTTTCTAGGGAGTGTGGCTTGTTCCCACCGGAGGTTACGACAAGGTTCCTCATGGCCATATCTTTGGCGCTGGCGCATCTGCACCTCCCGAGAGTGTGCTTACAATATTGTCAGTGTTTCGTTAACCGGGGCTCGTCAGGCGTGGGATCGCCTGGTCCAGTTCAGCCTTCCGGGTGAGCAACTGCCCGAGGCCTCAGGGGGTCAACCTTCGCGGCCGTTGTTTTCTTTTGTCCTGACGGAGGTATGTTGCGTCTTTGACTGGCACGCCTTTGTGTCCTACTAAGGCATGTTTTTGGCGTTGCTGGAGGATCCCACTCTTAATGGGTCTGGGGATTGATGGGTCTGTGGTGTGATGTTTCCTTCGGGAACTTGATACATACGATTTTGTGGTTGCTCTGTTTACAAATGTCTGACTGTTCTTTATTCCTCCATCATCTGGGGAGACTCTATGTGGCCTTGACAGTGCTTGGGCCCTTGGTTTTAGGCTGGCCCTGACTGGGTATAAATCCTTCTGTCTTTGAGGCCTAGTTCAGACACGTGGCTCCTTTTTTATGTCCGGTTGGTCTGGTGAGGGCGCCTAGTAATCACAATATGATTGTTTGATTGTCTTGTTTTACAAGCTTCAACTAGCATCCTGAGAGGACTTGAGGGTCTGTGGTTGCTTAGGGGTATGCGGGATTGGTTCAGTCTTCATTCGCCTTTCAATTTAGTGGGCCGGGACTCTTGAGATCTGCGACGACATGCTCAATCGTTTCTGAATTTTTCGGGAACTAGAGTGTTCCTTCCCGTTGTGGGTTGGAGGATTTAGGTCCTTCATACCGCCGTTCTTGCGGTTTTGCCTTTCATGGTCTCTGGAAGGGTCCTTTTAGGACTTGTTACTTTTAGAGGTTCTCTTCCTTTGGGTTGAGACTTTCTGGACTTTGTCCGGTTTTTCTGGTGGCTTTGGCCGCTTAATTAGGAAGTGAAGGCCGTGAGGCTCTGTCTTCCTTCGGGAGTTAGTCGTCTCCATATCAGGGGTTATAGGTGTTGTCTCTTTTTCCAAGCTTTTTGCTTAGGGAAGGTTTTTATGCCTGGGTTCGTTATGCTTTGCATTCTTCTCCCTTGGGTGTGGTCCTCTGGAACTTTAATCTGAAAGGATTATGGAGACTAGCCTTTCTTCTCTCCAGGTGACTTTGTTTTCGTTTTCATTTCCCTTAGTGCTGCCCTTGGGGCTTTGGGCTCTAGAGAAATTGCGTAACCTCCGGCTCAGGGTGTTCTCTTCCCTTTGGGCTGGGAATTATGAATGAGTCCTGTACCCGTTCTCCGGGTTTCCCGGTTCTCATCCCCTGTGAAGTCTGATTGTTTCAGACAGGGTATCTTGTGTTCCCTAAGGGTGTCGTTCGTTTTAGAACGATTCTGGGTCCCGGGTCCGGAGTTCTTGTCTTGGATCCTTCTTGGATGTCTGGAGACTTATGATCCGGTGGACTGGTTCGGGACGACCCAGTTTTTTCAGGGACCCTATGTTGCGACATAGGGGCTAGCTCATTGGGCTTGCAAGCAGGTAGGCCAGAGTTCTCATCTACCTTCGGGTACTGGTTATAAACTTTAGGCCTGACTAGTCCTTCGGACGGAGTGTGCTCCTCTATGGGAAGTTTTTTTCTCTGTTACGTCAACAGTGGTGTCGGGATGATTTTTTTAATTTGGTCCGTGTTTTGATCATACTATGACTTCATGTCTTGTGGACATGTACGCTGTTCTTATCTGTGCCCTTCCCTTTGGAGGGGATAGTTTATTTTCCTTGAGTTAGGGTTTTCTCTTTCTCGAAGGTCTTTGTCCTGCCCTGTGTGTAGGAGGTTGGATCAGGTGGCTTATTTCTGTAAGGGGCAGCATCTGCTGCTCTGTGGGCTCTGTTCCACCTGTTGGAAATTGATCTCTCCACATAGAGACTGTCTAAGAGTTGTGACAGGTCTTCCTACGGATCTATTGCACTTTTCTCTGTTCCAGATCCTAGTGGGTTCTCCTTTGGAGTGCCTTATTTTGGAGGAGTGGATTGGGTTGCCACCCGAGCTCTGTTGGGGTGAGTGAGTCCCCCCTTTTTTTTCTTCCATTCCCTGGAGGCTTGTGGTTGGGGTCTTTCTGTCTCCCTGTCTATCAGACATCTCTGTCGCTTTGACTGGTCTGGTGTTGGAGATGGATCTGAGATCTGTTGCTCTGCTATTTCGTCCTCGGTTCATTCGAGGTACATTAAGCCTTTTTGAGGTTTCTCCCTTCTCCACATTCAAGATTTGTGGGAAGGACTGGCGGCTCTTAGATAGCTTGCAACGTTTTCCGCTGGTTAGTGGATACTTGGCAATCTGAAGGATCCTATCTCCAGCTGCTTTCTAATTGCCCTGCAAGTTTTTAAGTTTCAGACTCATTTTTAGATCACTGCAGTGTGCAGTGTTTTTGCTACAGGTGTTGTTCATCAGACCTATCTGAGCTTGCTGCACAAGGTTTCATTCTGAATATTTCGGTATTCTGAGATACCTTTTTGCGACTTGGGGACCTTCGTCTTCAGTTACTTTCTAGAGTGCAGTTGCACTGTGTTAAGGGAAGATCCTCTCTCTGTTTCAGACTCCCGGCCCTATCCCGTGGTTTCTGTGTTCTGGGGTCTGGGCGTTGCCTCCCCTTGTTTCTATGAGACTGGTTGGGTCTCTGTTAGCCTGACCCGGTTTCTCGGGTTTTTGCTCTGTGTTTTTATGTAGGACTCGTTGTGCCCTTTTTAGGGTTTTATTTCTGGAGTTCCTTATGCTAGCTGGAAGCTACCTCAGCATACTAATACACTGTGGCTTCTCTGCTCTGTAGCAATCCGAAGGTTGCAAGTTCGATCCCCGATGAGGTTTACTCAGCCTTTCCTCCTTTCGAGGTTGATAAAATGAGCAGTGCCTTGAGTCCATTATGGGGGATTAGCTGCGCTTTACAAGTACAATCATGTTTTCTCTGTGCCTTTTCTTCTTTGTGGAAGAATACAGTAGTTCAATTTCTTTAGTAAGGGGTGTGTTATTTGGAGACCGACTGCTGGGGATGGTTTCTCTTGGAGGCTTTTAACTCAGTCGAGTCTAGTTTCTGCAGTCTCTAGCAAGGCTGTGGACTATCTGCGGGTCAGGGTCCTTGGGCCTTTTCCTTTTTTTCAAAGTTCTTGACTTCGGACGAAGCGGGATTTTGTTGGGCAGGGGTTTTCAGGCCTGGTGCCCTCAGAATGGGCCGCCTCTTGTACCCTCCCGTTTCTGTATTCAGTGTCCTCTATAGCTTGGGTATTGTTTTCCCAAAAGTAATGAATGCAGCTGTGGACTCTTTCCATTTATGAAGAAAAACTTAAATTATGCTTACCTGATAATTTTCTTTACTTCAGATGGAAAGAGTCCACAGCTCCCGGCCCATATTTTTTCCGTGGGACGTCTGTTATTTTTGTTCTGGCACCTTTTCACCCTGATATTTCTTCTACTGTTCCTTGTTCCTCGGCAGAATTACTGGGGTATGAGGGAAGTGGGAGGAGTATTTAAGCCTTTGGCTGGGGTGTATTTGCCGCCTCCTGGTGGCCAGGTTCTAAATTCCCAAAAGTAATGAATGCAGCTCTGGACTCTTTCCATCTGAAGAAAAGAAAATGATCAGGTAAGCATAATTTAAGTTTTCTCAGAAAACTTGTCTCTAGGAAAATTTTTTCCAAAGTTTGGAATACTTACAGTGATGTATAGATCATCATTTTCCTGACATTATTTCAGAATCCTTTGGATTCTTCAATTTTTACAGGATGGTTTATATAAGGATTTATCTGCCAATTACCTAATAGAGCTGATATCTGCTCTTTCTTTTTATTGCTCGGAAGATTGCTAGGCTTCCTGATATTACTTGTATTGTTCAGGTCCTGGTCCGAATTAAACCTGTTATCAATCCTATTTCTTCTTCTTGGAATTTTAACCTAGTGTTAATGGGTTTTGCAGGCTCAACCTTTTGAGCCTATACATGTATTAGACTACTTTCTTGGAAATTGTTGTCACTCTTAACTTTAACTTCTGCTAGAAGAGTTTTTGTATTGTCTGCTCTTTTGTGATTCTCCTTACCTGATATCCCACCAGAATAAGGCTGTTTTTCGGACTACATTTACTTTTTTGCCTAAAGTTGTTTCCTCACACAATGTTAGTAGGGAGATTGTTAATCCCTCTCTGTGTCCTGATCCTAAGAATGCTTATGAAAGATCTTTGCATTTTTTTGTTAGATCATTGAAATGTTATGTTAATGCTACTAAGGTTTTCAGACAAACTTCTAATCTATTTTTACTTTTTTCTGGCCCTAGGAAAGGTCAGAAGGCCCCTGCTATTTCTTTAGCCTCTTGATTGAAACTTGAGTCACAAGGCTTATTTGGAGACGGGGCAGCCTCTGCCACAGCGGATTATGACTAATTCTAGTAGGTCAGTTGCCACTTCTTGGGTTTTCAAGAATAGGGCTTCAGTTGATCAAATTTGCAAGGCAGCCACTTGGTCTTCTTTGCATACCTTTACAAAATGTTACCATTTTGATGTTTTTGCTTGCTCTAAAGCAGCCTTTAGTAGAAAGGTCCTTCATGCAGTTATCTATTTACTGATTATGCCTTTTTTTGTTGTTTGTTTATTATAAGAGATTTTATTCTTTTGGGAAGTGGATTTAATTTCTCTGCGAAAAAAAGTTTTTTCAATCCCTCCCTTTATTTATGTTTACTTGTGGACTTCCACATCTTGGGTATTAGTTCCCATATGTAACGGGTCATGGACTTTCGCCACCTATATGAAAGAAAACATTTATACTTACTTGATAAATTCATTTATTTCATGGTGGCAAGTGTCTGTGAACCCCCACCCTTTTCTTGGGGTTGATTTGTTTTAAGCACATACACTTTTTTTTTTTTTTTTCCTGCTCCCTCATCAGGTAAGTATAAATTGTTTTTCACATTACTGTATATCCTCTGCTGTTACAGTACAAGATGATCTCTCTACTGTGTCCTAGGACCACCATAGGGGCAAAAACATTGGAGGAGACTGTTGCTTGCTAAGTACCCATATGTTTGCATTGAAAGGTACCTCACGGTAGGATTGTTTTATGCACATTAAGGTGTGTTTATTGGGGTAACACAGAGGGAGTAGTGGTTCCTTTTAAGAGCATGTACCACATTCAGGCCCTCCTTCAAACTGCATCAGGAGCGCTAATCTGCCCCTGAAGCCTTATTCCAGTGCAGTAAGAGAGGGAGGCTGAATGTTGGGCACGGTCCAGTCAGAAAAGCCCTCTAATGGTTCACAAATAAAACCATTGAGCGGGGGAGCAAGAGGAAATTTGCTCCACACAGGGTTTTGGCATCAGGAGAATCCCAGAACTCGATCTACAAAATAACTTTTTATTAATACTATACATTGTAATGTTGCATTTTACAGTGAATACAACAGTTTCCCGCAGCCGGCATCTTGGTGCTCCTTGGTTCAACAGGAGTGTTAATATGGTGGCAGAGTGCAGCATGGGGGGTTATCTCTTTTCCTGCAGCGCAGGACTTGCGTGTTCTTATCTGTGAGTGGGATCACTCTTCGTATTCGCTCAGCACTGATCAGTCTTCCTGCTCACCTCTAGAAGGGGTATGGTGCCTTTACTTAGTTTTATAGGGAGTTTTGCATGTCTTTGAATCTCAGGCATTTGTTCAGGTCTTAGTCAATTGGTCCTGTAGTTAGGCCTGTTTTTTTTTCTTTTATAGCTTTGTATAGGGTTATTCAGGATTCATATTATCTGCTCTTTGTACCTATGCAAATCCTAGATATTCTAGTTTTCTCCTTCATTCTTGGGTTTTGTCTCGGTGGAGACAGTTTTGGGAAGAAAGGTTCAGGCAATATTTATGGTAAATAGGTGCCTGCCTTTTCTTCTTTCCCACCCATTTTCAATTGTGGACTCCTTAGCTTGGTTATTGGTCTCCATGAGTAAGGTTTTTGTGGCCTCTTACCACTTAGAAAGAAAACATAACTTATGCTTACCTGATAAATTCCTTTTTTTTCTTGGTGATGAATCCACAAACCCGCCACGTTTTTCTTGGTTGGCGGCAGTTTTAGTTTGCACCATTAGTTTACTTATATTTTTGTTGTGGGAAGTCTTTGTCTCCTCCTGGTGGACAGGAAGTGAATTCTGATGAGAGAGGATTTTGTGGACTCTTACCACCATAAAAAAAGGAATTTATCAGGTTAGCATTAGTTATGTTTTCTTGTAGGTTTGTACTAGAAGCAATTTAAATTGATTGTACAGTTTAACCCCTTAATGACCACAGCACTTTTCCATTTTCTGTCCGTTTGGGACCAAGGCTATTTTTACATTTTTGCGGTGTTTGTGTTTAGCTGTAATTTTCCTCTTACTCATTTACTGTACCCACACATATTATATACCATTTTTCTCGCCATTAAATGGACTTTGAAAAGATACCATTATTTTTATCATATCTTATAATTTGCTATAAAAAAATATAAAATATGATGAAAAAATGGAAAAAAACACACTTTTTCTAACTTTGACCCCCAAAATCTGTTACACATCTACAACCACCAAACAACACCCATGCTAAATAGTTTCTAAATTTTGTCCTGAGTTTAGAAATACCCAATGTTTACATGTTCTTTGCAAGTTATAGGGCAATAAATACAAGTAGCACTTTGCTATTTCCAAACCACTTTTTTTCCCCCGAAATTAGCGCTAGTTACATTGGAACACTGATATCTGTCAGGAATCCCTGAATATCCCTTGACATGTATATATATATTTTTTTTAGAAGACATCCCAAAGTATTGATCTAGACCCATTTTGGCATATTTCATGCCACCATTTCACCGCCAAATGCGATCAAATAAAAAAAAATTGTTCACTTTTTCACAAATTTTTTCACAAACTTTAGGTTTCTCACTGAAATTATTACAAACAACTTATGCAATTATGGCATACATGGTTGTAAATGCTTCTCTGGGATCCCCTTTGTTCATAAATTGCAGACATATATGGCTTTGCCTTTGCTTTTTGGTAATTAGAAGACTGCTAAATGCCACTGCGCACCACACGTGTATATTGCCCAGCAGTGAATGGGTTAATTAGGGAGCATGTAGGGAGCTTCTAGGGTTAATTTTAGTGTAGTAGACAACCCCAAGTATTGATCTAGGCCCATTTTGGTATATTTCATGCCACCATTTCACCACCAAATGCGATCAAATTAAAAAAAACGTTAAGTTTTTCACAATTTTAGGTTTCTCACTGGAATTATTTACAAACAGCTTGTGCAATTATTCCCTTTCTTCAGAAATAGCAGACATGTATGGCTTTGGCGTTGCTTTTTGGTAATTAGAAAGCCTCTAAATGCCGCTGCGCACCACACGTGTATTATGCCCAGCAGTGAAGGGGTTAATCAGGGAGCTTGCAGAGTTAATTTTAGCTTTAGTGTAGAGATCAGCCCTCCCACCTGACACATCACACCCCCTGATTCCTCCCAAACGACTCCCTTCCCTCCCCCACCCCACAATTGTCCCCGCCATCTTAAGTACTGGCAGAAAGTCTGCCAGTACTAAAATAAAAGGAATCTTTTTTATATTTTATATTTTTTTTAGCATATTTACAGATGCTGCTATGTAGGATCCCCCCTTAGCCCCTAACCTCCCTGATCCCCCCCCCCCCCAAACAGCTCTCTAACCCTCCCCCTCTGCCTAATTGGGGGCCAATTTGCAAAAAAAAAAAATTTTTTCTGTAGTGTAGCTTTCCCCCCACAGACCAACACCCCACCAGCCAAATCGATCTTGTTAGATCAAAACTATTCCCCCTCTTTTGCCCACTTATTTGCAAACTTATTTCTGTAGTGTAGCGGTTCCCACCCGCTCCCTCCCCGTGCATGCCCCCGCCTCCACGTGCGTGCGTGCCCCTGGCCATCCCTGCCAACGATCCCGCCCCCTCCGCGTCACAAGGGCCATCGATGGCCACCACCCGCCTCCCACACCGGCTCCCACCCACCAACGAACTTAGCCGTAGATGTCCGGTGCAGAGAGAGCCACAGGGTGGCTCTCTCTGCATCGAATGGCTAAAAATGGTTATTGCAGGATGCCTCGATATCGAGGCATCACTGCAATAACCGGAAAGCAGATGGAAGCGAGCAGGATCGCTTCCAGCTGCTTTCCACACCGGGGACGTGCAGGGTACGTCCTCAGGCGTTTTAACTGCCTTTTTCTCTTGTTAAGTGTGTTCAGTGCACGGGTCATCCATTACTTATGGGATATATTCTCCTTCCCAACAGGAAGTTGCAAGAGGATCACCCAAGCAGAGCTGCTATATAGCTCCTCCCCTCACATGTCATATCCAGTCATTCTCTTGCAACCCTCAACAAAGAAGGAGGTCGCGAGAGGAGTTGGAGTTTTTACTTAATTATTCTTCAATCAAAAGTTTATTTTAAATGGCACCGGAGTGTGCTGTTTTTCTATCTCAGGCAGTATTTGGAAGAAGAAACTGCCTGCGTTTTCTATGATCTTAGCAGGCGTAACTAAGATCCACTGGCTGTTCTCGACATTCTGAGGAGTGGGGTAACTTCAGAAGATGGGAATAGCATGCGGGGTTCCCCGCAAATGAGGTATGTGCAGTAGAATATTTTCTGGGAATGGAATTGACTAAGAAAACACTGCTGTTACCCGTATGATGTAAGTACAGCCTTAAATGCAGTAGTAGTGACTGGTATCAGGCTGATAAATGTATGCACAGTAGAGTTATTTTCTAGGGACTAGAATTTGACTGAGAAAATACTGTTAATACTGAAATAATGCTTAAGCCTTATCTGCAGTGGAAGTGACTGGTAGCAGGCTTAGTGATAACTTTGCATGACATTAAAAAAAAAAAAAAAAAGTTTGTTTTTAAAACGTTTATTGGCATGTTATTCGTTTTGTGAGGTACTTTTGTGATAAATCCTTTTGGGCATGATTTTTTTTCCACATGGCTAACGTATATTTCTGCATAGAAACCGTTATATCAGGTCTCCCACTGTTGTAAATGAGTGGGAGGGGCCTTTTTTAGCGCCTTGTTGCGCAGTTAAAATTCTAGCACAGTCTTCCTGCTTCTTCCTCCTTGATCCAGGACGTCTCTAGAGAGCTCAGGGGTCTTCAAAATTCGTTTTTGAGGGAGGTAATCAGTCACAGCAGACCTGTGACAGTGTGTTTGACTGTGATAAAAGCGTTAAATCTTAATTTGATATCCGTTTTTGGGTACTGAGGGGTTAATCATCCTTTTGCTAATGGGTGCAATCCTCTGCTAATTAATACATTTAAAGAATTGTTGACTATAACTGAATTAGTTCTTTGTTATTCAACTGTGTTTTTTTAAAAGCTTATTACTTATTGAAAGTAATTTCCAAGCTTGCTAGCTTCATTGCTAGTCTGTTTAAACATGTCTGATACAGAGGAATCTGCTTGTTCATTATGTTTAAAAGCCGATGTGGAGCCCAATAGAAATATGTGTACCAATTGTATTGATATTACTTTGAATAAAAGTCAATCTGTACCGATAAAGAAATTATCACCAGACAACGAGGGGGAAGTTATGCCGTCTAACTCTCCTCACGTGTCAGTACCTTCGTCTCCCGCTCGGGAGGTGCGTGAGATTGAGGCGCCAAGTACATCAAGGCCCTTACAAATCACTTTACATGATATGGCTAATGTTATGAAAGAAGTATTATACAATATGCCCGAGTTAAGAGGCAAGCGCGACAGCTCTGGGTTAAGGACAGAGCGTGCCGATGACACGAGAGCCATGTCTGATACTGCGTCACAATTTGCAGAACATGAGGACGGAGAGCTTCATTCTGTTGGTGACGGTTCTGATTCGGGGAGACCGGATTCAGAAATTTCAAATTTTAAATTTAAGCTTGAGAACCTCCGCATGTTGCTAGGGGAGGTGTTAGCGGCTCTGAATGATTGTGACACGGTGGCAATCCCAGAGAAATTATGTAGGCTGGATAAATACTATGCGGTACCGGTGTGTACTGACGTTTTTCCTATACCAAAGAGGCTTACAGAGATTATTAGCAAGGAGTGGGATAGACCCGGTGTGCCTTTTTCCCCTCCTCCGATATTTAGAAAAATGTTCCCTATAGACGCCACCACACGAGACTTATGGCAGACGGTCCCTAAGGTGGAGGGAGCAGTTTCTACTTTAGCCAAGCGTACCACTATCCCGGTGGAGGATAGCTGTGCTTTCTCAGATCCAATGGATAAAAAATTAGAGGGTTACCTTAAGAAAATGTTTGTTCAACAAGGTTTTATATTACAGCCTCTTGCATGCATTGCGCCTGTCACTGCTGCAGCGGCATTCTGGTTTGAGTCTCTGGAAGAGGCGATTCGCACAGCACCATTGGATGAGTCTTTGAGCAAGATTAGAACCCTTAAGCTGGCTAATGCGTTTGTTTCGGATGCCGTAGTGCATTTAACCAAACTTACGGCTAAGAATTCGCCATACAGGCGCGCAGAGCGCTATGGCTGAAATCCTGGTCAGCAGATGTAACTTCTAAGTCTAAACTACTGAACATTCCTTTCAAAGGGCAGACCTTATTCGGGCCCGGCTTGAAGGAAATTATTGCTGACATTACTGGAGGTAAGGGCCACACCCTTCCTCAGGACAGGGCCAAATCAAAGGCCAAACAGTCTAATTTTCGTGCCTTTCGTAATCTCAAGGCAGGAGCAGCATCAACTTCCTCCGCTCCAAAACAGGAAGGAACTACTGCTCGTTACAGACAGGGTTGGAAAGGCAACCAGTCATGGAACAAGGGCAAGCAGGCCAGAAAGCCTACTTCCGCCCCTAAGACAGCATGAAGACAGGGCCCCCTTTCTGGAGACGGATCTAGTGGGGGGCAGACTTTCTCTCTTCGCCCAGGCTTGGGCAAGAGATGTACAGGATCCCTGGACGTTGGAGATTATATCTCAGGGATACCTTCTGGATTTTAAAACTTCTCCTCCACAAGGGAGGTTTCATCTGTCAAGGTTATCAACAAACCTAGTAAAGAAAGAGGCATTTCTACAATGTGTACAAGACCTCTTAGTGATGGGAGTGATCCACCCAGTTCCGCGAACGGAACAGGGGCAAGGGTTTTATTCAAATCTGTGGTTCCCAAAAAAGAGGGAACCTTCAGACCAATCTTAGACTTAAAAATCTTAAACAAGTTCCTAAGGGTTCCATCGTTCAAGATGGAAACCATTCGGACCATCCTACCCATGATCCAAGAGGGTCAATATATGACCACATTGGATTTAAAGGATGCTTACCTTCACATACCGATTCACAAAGATCATTATCGGTACCTAAGGTTTGCCTTTCTAGACAGGCATTACCAGTTTGTAGCTCTTCCCTTCGGGTTAGCTACGGCCCCGAGAATTGTTACAAAGGTTCTGGGCTCACTTCTGGCGGTGCTAAGACCACGAGGCATAGCGGTGGCTCCGTACCTAGACGACATTCTGATACAAGCGTCAAGTTTTCAAAATGCAAAGTCTCATACAGAGATAGTTCTAGCATTTCTGAGGTCGCATGGGTGGAAAGTGAACGTGGAAAAGAGTTCTCTGTTACCACTCACAAGGGTCCCTTTTCTAGGGACTCTTATAGATTCTGTAGAGATGAAAATTTACCTGACGGAGTCCAGGCTATCAAAGATTCTCAATGCTTGCCGTGTCCTTCATTCCATTCCACGCCCGTCAGTGGCTCAGTGCATGGAAGTAATCGGCTTAATGGTCGCGGCAATGGACATAGTGCCATTTGCGCGCCTACATCTCAGACCGCTGCAACTATGCATGCTAAGTCAATGGAACGGGGATTACTCAGATCTGTCCCCTTTGCTAAATCTGGACCAGGAGACCAGAGATTCTCTTCTCTGGTGGTTGTCACGGGTTCATCTGTCCAAAGGAATGACTTTTCGCAGACCAGATTGGACGATTGTAACAACAGATGCCAGCCTACTAGGCTGGGGAGCAGTCTGGAACTCCCTGAAGACTCAGGGATCGCGGACTCAGGAGGAGAAACTCCTCCCGATAAACATTCTAGAATTAAGAGCAATATTCAATGCTCTTCTAGCTTGGCCTCAGTTAGCAACACTGAGGTTCATCAGATTTCAGTCGGACAACATCACGACTGTGGCTTACATCAATCATCAAGGGGGAACCAGGAGTTCCCTACTGATGTTGGAAGTCTCGAAGATAATTCGCTGGGCAGAGTCTCACTCTTGCCACCTGTCAGCGATCTACATCCCAGGCGTGGAGAACTGGGAGGCGGATTTTCTAAGTCGCCAGACTTTTCATCCGGGGGAGTGGGAACTTCACCCGGAGGTATTTGCTCAACTGATTCGTCGTTGGGGCAAACCGGATCTGGATCTCATGGCATCTCGCCAGAACGCCAAGCTTCCTTGTTACGGATCCAGGTCCAGGGACCCGGGAGTGGTGCTGGTAGATGCACTAGCAGCCCCTTGGGTTTTCAACATAGCTTATATGTTTCCACCTTTTCCGTTGCTACCTCGACTGATTGCCAGGATCAAACAGGAGAGAGCATCGGTGATTCTGATAGCGCCTGCGTGGCCACGCAGGACCTGGTATGCAGACCTAGTGGACATGTCGTCCTCTCCACCATGGTCTCTACCCCTGAGGCAGGACCTTCTAATTCAGGGTCCTTTCAACCATCCAAACCTAATTTCTCTGAGGCTGACTGCTTGGAAATTGAACGCTTGATTCTATCAAAGCGTGGGTTTTCGGATTCGGTTATTGATACATTAATACAGGCTCGGAAACCTGTTACCAGAAAAATTTACCACAAGATATGGCGTAAATATTTATATTGGTGTGAATCCAAGAGTTACTCATGGAGTAAGGTTAGGATTCCTAGGATATTGTCTTTTCTACAAGAGGGTTTAGAAAAGGGCTTATCCGCTAGTTCACTAAAGGGACAGATTTCTGCTCTGTCTATTCTTTTACACAAGCGTCTGGCAGAGAATCCAGACGTCCAGGCTTTTTGTCCGGCTTTGGCTAGGATTAAGCCTGTGTTTAAAACTGTTGCTCCTCCGTGGAGCTTAAACTTGGTTCTTAAAGTTCTTCAGGGTGTTCCGTTTGAACCCCTTCATTCCATTGATATTAAGCTTTTATCTTGGAAAGTTCTGTTTTTGATGGCTATTTCCTCGGCTCGAAGAGTCTGAGTTATCTGCCTTACATTGTGATTCTCCTTATCTGATCTTTCATTCAGACAAGGTAGTCCTGCGTACTAAACCTGGGTTTTTACCTAAGGTTGTTTCTAACAGGAATATCAATCAAGAGATTGTTGTTCCATCATTATGTCCTAATCCTTCCTCAAAGAAGGAACGTCTTTTGCATAATCTAGACGTGGTCCGTGCCCTGAAGTTCTACTTACAGGCAACTAAAGATTTTCGACAAACTTCTTCTGTGTTTGTCGTTTACTCTGGACAGAGGAGAGGTCTAAAGGCTTCTGCTACCTCTCTCTCTTTTTGGCTTTGTAGCATAATACGCTTAGCCTACGAGACTGCTGGACAGCAGCCTCCTGAAAAAAATTACAGCTCATTCCACTAGAGCTGTGGCTTCCACCTGGGCCTTTAAGAATGAGGCCTCTGTTGAACAGATTTGCAAGGCTGCAACTTGGTCTTCACTTCATACTTTTTCCAAATTTTCCAAATTTGACACTTTTGCTTCTTCGGAGGCTGTTTTTGGGAGAAAGGTTCTACAGGCAGTGGTTCCTTCTGTTTAATGTTCCTGCCTTGTCCCTCCCATCATCCGTGTACTTTAGCTTTGGTATTGGTATCCGATAAGTAATGGATGACCCGTGGACTGAACACACTTAACAAGAGAAAACATAATTTATGCTTACCTGATAAATTTATTTCTCTTGTAGTGTGTTCAGTCCACGGCCCGCCCTGTCTTTTTGAGGCAGGTTCTAAATTTTAAATTATAACTCCAGTCAGCACTGCACCCTATAGTTTCTCCTTTCTCGTCTTGTTTCGGTCGAATGACTGGATATGACATGTGAGGGGAGGAGCTATATAGCAGCTCTGCTTGGGTGACCCTCTTGCAACTTCCTGTTGGGAAGGAGAATATATCCCATAAGTAATGGATGACCCGTGGACTGAACACACTACAAGAGAAATAAATTTATCAGGTAAGCATAAATTATGTTTTTTTGAGGACATACCCTGCACGTCCTTGGTCGTTAAGGGGTTAATGATTTAAAGCCCAGTATCAAACAATAATCTTAAAAACAGAGGCACGTTAAGTCATTAAACTTTACAAAGAAAATTCTTTTTTTAAATACTTACCATTTCTTTATGGTAAACATACCGTCAATCCTCCGCCCGCATCTCCTTATCTCCTTCTGTATTGAGCATATTGATGACGAATCCGGCTTCCTCCCATCATTGCGTGTCCCCTTTGGCGTCAGCTTGTGGGGCATGCAACAATTGGAGGAAGCCAGATTCGTCTTCGATATTCTAAATACAGAAGAAGATGCAGGCAGAGAATCGTTGGTTTACCGTAACAAAATGGCGAGTATTTAAATAAGATTATAAAGTTTAATGACTTAAAGTGCCCCTGTTTTTAAGATTATTTTTAGATTCTGGGCTTTAAATAATTAAACTATACAATCACTTTAACTGCTCCATATTCATATAAAGTCTTCATGTGGATCTGATCAGGCCAGATTTGCTTTACTCTCTTAATAGCAATATAACAAAAATATCTATAACGTCAACAAATGTGTAGTATGTTTTAAGTGTCCATGCAATTCCCTTAAATAGCTGTGCTAAGTTTAATAACTTAGTACTGCTAATAACATACAAGAATTGATTTCTTGTTAAGATGCATTTTCAGTTAACTGACTTTGATGAAGTGTCTTGTCCGTTTGTGAAGCTGCACACTACTTTATTTAATCAGATAAAGTTGAGTTTATGGATCCGTACAACACTATAGGTGGTTGCTGTATTTGAGGACCGCTGTGACAACAAACAAAGAGCTTAAAAATAAAATAAAATTTGTAAAATAAAAAATACTGTTGTTTTTGCACATAACACTGCCATATTATTAAAGGAATATGAAACCCAAAAATGTTCTTTTGTGATTCAGACAGAACTGCTGCCTTACAGTGCTCCTGAAATGGTCTAGCGCCTAAGCTTACATCCCTGCTTTTCAACAAAACATACCAATAGAAAAAAGAAAACGTGATAATAGAAGTATACTAGAAAGTTATTTAAAATTGCGTGCACTGTCTGTATTGTGAATTTTGGGTTTCATATCCCTTTTAAAGTAAAATTAGTAGTAAAGTAAAAAGCAAAAGTGTCCTCATATAATATTTATAATTCATACAATGATCATCTGAATGATAGAAGAAAGTAGACCATCTTTTAGGAATTAGCGTTATATGGAAAACAAGAATAGTGCAATGCCTAACATTACCCCCAAATGAGTGGTGACTTGATAAACCTGCATTACTAGGCTTCCAGTAACATATATGGGGGTGGGGGGTCACGTTTTGGGCACTGTAGTTTTTTTTTCTCCTCGATATATATTCCATTTTTTGTGCTCTATATTAAGAGGCTATTTATTTTAAATGGTCTCTAAATATGGAGTCTGGTGCTTTTAAGCATAATTTCAGTAAAACACATGTGTAAAGTAGTGCGCGCTAAGAAACCACCAGACTACCCAAAACCTATATGTCCCTCACAATAGGCAAGAACAAGCAATAACAAGAAATATATGAAGGAGCGCTCAAGCTTAAGGTGTATAAAAGAACAAAGTGAAGCATATATAAAGGAAACAATAAAAAAAGTGGCTATGCCAATTTATTTAAAACCATAATTAAAATACCAAATGCAAAGGCAATGAGTACTAATCATTAAAATTAAACTAGTTACTATAATATCGGACGTCTCCGATATGTAAAAATAATAGTAAAAATAAAAAAAATAAAAAATGAAGATGCCACCACAGGAAGAAGAAAACAAATTGTCTCTTAGGAGAATATATTACCAAGAGGTGTATAAATCATAAAGTCCCCAATATAAAGTAATTGGTTGCAAAAGTTTAGCATATTATGGTGACCTGGTATTTGTTACCTTACTCCTCCGGATACCGTTCCAAATCGATCGGCTTTCAAGGCTCCACACCTCCGTAGAGGCGTACACGTGACTAATGACGTCACAAGAAGTAGGCGCTGTCTTTAGCGTAGCGATCCTATTGGTCAGGACCATCCTTGCAGTGGAGAAACTTTACCAGCCGGTTATAACAAGGAATATGTATCCGCTCTTTAGTGTAGTTTGCACGCAGGATACCTGTGGTCCGGTGAAGGCGATAACTCCACGGCGATGCTCTGTAACAACTTCAAAGACAGTGGTGTCTGTATATTCGGATTCCTCCGTAACTGTACCAGGCTTTTCATATGCCTTAGTTAAAATGGGGAGAGAGTAAGCGCTAAAAAGCTTAAAAGGCTAGTAAAAGGTACATTTTAAGCTTTTTAGCGCTTACTCTCTCCCCATTTTAACTTTTGTATTGTTAGCCTACTAGGAGGCTATATAGTTAGTAAGCTTAAGGCCCTGGGTGTAGCGCTTGGTCCACTTCTCCTGTTTTCATATGCCTTAGTTTATCCAGCAAATCAAAGACAGTCTCTGTCTCAATTTACGAAGGTAAACGATGTATCCTCCTATAAGTGGAAATAAAAGACAAACTGCAACTGTATAATCAACGCAATCTCCCTCTTACAGGGCTTTTTCAAGATGAATTTGTTGCAGTCACAGCCTTCCTTTATACAATGAACCAAGTTCCTTATTGGTCAACCCAGATTAATTGATATTAAGGGTGGTTTCTATGTAGATGAAGTGGTATTGGCAACACTTATAACCGGCTGGTAAAGTTTCTCTGCTGCAAGGATGGTCCTGACCAATAGGACCGCTACGCTAAAGACAGCGCCTACTTCTTGTGACGTCATTAGTCACGTGTGCGCCTCTACGGAGGTGTGGAGCCTTGAAAGCTGATCGATTTGGAACGGTGTCCGGAGGAGTAAGGTAACAAATACCCGGTCACCATAATATGCTGAACTTTTGCAACCAATGACTTTATATTGGGGACTTTATGATTTATACACCTCTTGGTGATATATTCTCCTAAGAGACTATTTTTTTCTTCTTCCTGTGGTGGCAACTTCATTTTTTATTTTTACTATTATTTTTACATATCGGAGACGTCCGATATTATAGTAACTAGTTTAATTTTAATGATTAGTACTCATTGCCTTTGCATTTGGTATTTTAATTATGGTTTTAAATAAATTGGCATAGCCTCTTTTTTCATCGTTTCCTCTATATATGCTTCACTTTGTTCTTTTATACACCTTAAGCTTGAGCACTCCTTCATATATTTCTTGGCATAATTTCAGTACATACATCTGTGCCTGCATTAGTCAAGTTTTATATATCTAGCTTAGAACACTATAATTTTACCCAGTTATGACAAATTATGAATTGCAGATTTAGTCACCATAGTCAATACCTGCTTTTAAATATTCTCATTTTATACTGTGTGAATGTTACTTTAAGTGCTTTCAAGGGATACTAAACCCAATTATTTTATTTCAGGATTCAGATAGAGCTGGTGTTCTGTCAAGAACTCCAATCTGACATCACTTCCGGTTTTTCCATATATCTGATTGGTCCGTGTCCTGTGAGTGACAGGATTCACAGCCAATCAGATAGGCCCTGTAATCGCCTATCTTCACTATCTATTTTGCCTCCGCCTGGGGGGTTCAAAGGGGGCGAAGCCTCATCCCTCAAGGTTTACTTGGGGTGTATGCCAAAGGGTCTGCGGTGGCCCCCCAGACAGAGGCAAGATTGGAGTTCTCAAAGAACACCGGCAATTTTTAGCGACTTTCTAATTTACTCCTATTATCAATTTTTCTTTGTTCACTTGCTAGCTTTATTTTAAAAGCAGGAATGTAAAGCATAGGAGCCGGACTATTTTTGGTTTAGAACCTGGGTTATGCTTGCTTATTGATGGCTAAATGTAGCCACCAATATGCTAGCACTATCCAGGGTGTTGAACCTAAAATGGGCTGACTCCTAAGCTTTATATTCCTGCTTTTTAAATAAAGATAGCAAGAAAATGAAGAAAAATCTATAATAGGAGTTTTGGGTTTAGTATCCGTTTCATTCCATTGTGAGTTAAGTAGACTGAGTTCTTTTGAGTTATACCTTTGTTGAATATCTCTGCTGAAATATTTATTAGGTAGTTAAATACTCAGAACCTTCCAGTACTAAAACTGAGGAAATGTTTATGGTTATTAGAAATAGTAATAGATTACCTTTTTTATTTTGCAATTGGTTAAATTGTCAAGTTATTGGGTGGATTTCACCAGGTTGCTAGTTGTCTAGTTGAAGACTGAAGGTTTTTGTAGTACTATTCCTATCCACTAGCATATATTTATTATTATTATTAATATATTTTTTTTGTATTGAATTAATAAGGTACAATGCACAAATAAAATGGCAAAAAATGGAAGGAAAAGGTAGATAATCTAGAATGTATTGTGTTTAGAGAGGTTTTTTTCTCACTTTAAATATTCTCTTCTAAAATTTTGAATTAAATTAAGGGTAATTGGAAGTAATATTTTTATTCATGCTCTGTACCCCTTCTTGTCACTATACAACTAGGAAGGACTACTTATTAATGATTTTCTAAGGGACAGTAAAGCCAAATTTAAACTTTTTTATGATTCAGATAAAGCATGCAATAAAAAAGAAATCCAATTTAATTCCATTATTAAATTAGACACAGTCTTTTTAAATGCACACTTTCTGAGACATTATCTACGGATGTGCATGTGCAAGACTGTCAGTATATACATGTATGCATTTTATGATTAGCTGGTGGCTGTCCATGGTATGGAAAATGGAAGTAACTTAGAATTTTGTTGTTTAAGTCTATTACTGCAATTTATCGGGCTGGAACTAGTGCTTCTTTGTATTAAATGCTTCTGATATTGGTAATGGTTATTTCTATTAAAGGCTTCTAATATTTTAGATTATTCTAAGCACATTTTTTTTTTTAAATAACTATACATAGTGTTCTCCATAGAAAAGTTTGCCAGGTGTGGGTAAGTCTAATACCTTTTCAATATTATAAAATGTGTTATTTATAATAATACTCATCTGCAATCCACTAATCGTTTCCCAGGGTCGTGACATTTGTGCAAAGGGGCTGAACCACGATTAGTGGATTGCAGATGAGTCATCTGTTAATTAACTGAGGGCTTTGGCGGGCGGAGGAACGGTGCTTATCGTTCCGGCATTAAAATGTAAAAATCTAAGAAGATAAGGATAAATTAGCGATTTCATGAATGATAGTTTCACTCATTTTTTAAATTATATCCTATAACTTGAGCGAGTACGCTCAAGTTTACCTTCACTTTAAAATTATATGTTCTATCTGACTCTTGAAAGAAAAAAAAGTTTTTCATATCACTTTAAGATTTAAAGGGACATGAAAACCCAAATTTTTCTGTCATGATTCAGATAGATACAATTTAAAACCTCTTTCCATTGTACTTCTATTATCAAGTTTGTGTCATTCTCTTGCTATCCTTTGTTGAAGGAGCAACAATGCACTGCTGGTAACTAGCTGATCACATCAAGCAAGTCAATAACATGAGGCATATACATGCAGCCACCAATCAGCAGCTAGCAATCAGTAGTACATTGCTGTTCCTGAGCCTAGGTATACTTTTCAACAATGGATAGCAAGAGAATAAAGCAAAATAGACAATAGTAGTAAATTGGAAAGTTGTTAAAAATTGCATGGTCTATCTGAATCATTAGACAGACATATTATGGGTTTCATGTCCCTTTAACACTTCCATTGTCCCTAACATACAGGCAGAATATAACTCCCTTCATTGATTCTAACCCTTTTACATGACCGGGTGAAAGGAAATTATGTGAAAGGGACAGTCTACACCTTTGTCATCTTAGTCTTACCTTAGATCAGGGGTGTCCAAACTTTGCTCTCCAGAGGTTTTGGAACTACATTTCCGATGATGCTCAGCCAGCATTTTATCTAGCTGAGCATCATGGGAAATGTAGTTCCAAAACCTCTGGAGAGCAAAGTTTGGACACCCCTGCCTTAGATGAAGCTGCAAATAGCCTCCTGCACCCATTTGTATATCATGCAGCAGGAATAGTAAAAAAGTTATTTTAAAATTAATATTGTTTCTGGTCACTTTGAAATGGCTGCCAAGCTCCGCCCACTGATGACATCACGATCTGGGCTGCATAAGAGGTTCACTAGTTACAAATGACTCACTAGTTGGATTCAACAGAATGTCAATGCTATTAAAGGGGCACTGAACCCAATTTTTTTTCTTTCATGATTCAGAAAGAGCATGCAATTTAAAGCAACTTTCTAATTTACTCCTATTATCAAATTTTCTTCATTCTCTTGGTATCTTTATTTGAAATGCAAAAATGTAAGTTTAGATGCTGGCCCATTTTTGGTGAACAACCTGGGTTGTTTTTGCTGATTGGTGGATAAATTTATCCACCAATGAACAAGTGCTTTCCATGGTACTGAACCAACAAATAGCTTAGATGTCTTATTTTTCAAATAAAGATAGCAAGAGAACGAAGAAAATTTGATAATAGGAGTAAATTAGAAAGTTGCTTCAAATTGCATGTTCTGTCTGAATCATGAAAGATAAAATTTGGGTTCAGTTTCCCTTTAAGCGGAGTGCCTAGATTGTGATATCATCAGTAGGCGGATCTTGGCAGCCATTTCAAAGTGGTCAGAAACAATATTAATTAATCCTGCTGCATGATTTAGTAAAGATGCAGGAGGCTATTTGCATCTTAAATTAAGGTAAGACTTTAAGATGACTAATGTAGACTGTCCCTTTAAGCCTGCAAGCTCCTGCTGGGCCATCTGCTGAGCCTCTCGAGGCTGCCAATAGCCTGTATTCATCAAAATATACAAACTTAAAGGGACAGTCTATTCCAGAATTTTTATTGTTTAAAAAGATAGATAATCCCTTTATTACCCATTCCCCAGTTTTTCATAACTAACACTTATATATTAATATCATTTTTACCGCTGTGATTACCCTGTGTCTAAACTACTGCAGACTGCCCCCCTTTTTTAGTTCTTTTGACAGACATGCATTTTAGCCAATCAGTGCTGACTCCTAGGTAACTTTGTGGGTGTGAGCACAATGTTATCTATATGGCACACATGAACTGTGACAAACTGTCAAAATGCCCTGAGATAAGAAGCGGCCTTGAAGGGATTATAAATTAGCATATGAGCCTATCTATATTTAGCTTTCAACAAAGAATACCAAGAGAAGAAAGAAAATTTGATGATAAAAGTAAATTGGAAAGTTGTTTAAAATTGCTTGCATATCTGAATCATGAACGTTTAATTTTGACTAGGCGATCCCTTTAATAGTAATTGCAACTTCCTAGCTGTATGTCTAGCTCATCTGCCAACTTGACCATGCAGCATGATGGGGGTGTAGTTCTCATGTATAACTCAGGAAGTTATGCTGACAGCTGTAGACTGTAATATCAGAATTTTCAATACACCCTGTTTTAAAAAAAAAAGCAGTATGGAGGTAACTACTAGGACCATATTTTTAATAAATGTAATTCTAGTTTTCCCTAATGCATTGGTGTTTATTTATTCATTGTTCCTTGAAATACATTTTGGAACTTAAAGGGACATAATACTCAAATGCTAAATCACTTGACACTGATGCAGTATAACTGTAAAAAGCTGACCGGAAAATATCACCTGAGCATCTCTATGTAAAAAAGGAAGATAATTTACCTCACAACTTCCTCAGCTCAGCAGAGTAAGTTCTGTGTAAAAAGTTATACTCCGTTACTGCCCAGCTGCAAGTAAAAAAAAAATATTAAGAAATGAACAGCAACCAATCAGCATCAGCAGTGCTGAGGTCATGAACTCTTTTACTGTGATCTCATGAGATTTCACTTAACTCTCATGAGATTTCATAGCAAACTTCCTTTAAACTGAATATGAAATAAGATGAGAGTACGCGTAAGCTCGCCCCTTCCGCTGTCCCGGGACAGACATACTGCTTTGCTGCTTAGAAGTCCTTTACAATGGGATGTGGCTACTGAGGAATTTTTGAGGTAAAATATCTTTCTTTTTTACATAGAGATGTTCAGGTGATATTTTCTAGTCAGTTTTTACAGCTATGCTGTATTACTTTCAAGTGTTTCAACATTTGGGTATTTTGGCCCTTTAATTACCTGAACCATAAAGCACTTCTACATTTTTTTATTAAAAAAAAATATAATGTAAACAGTTTGAAGTGATACTGAAGCAAACCTTTTTTTTTTTAAATGCATTTGATTATCCATCTAAAACCCCAAAACTATTACATTTTGTAGGAAGGGCAGTTAGTAACAAACAGTATGATAATTGCTGTGACTCTGTATTTCCTTACTTTGCTGTTTTGTCATTTTTATGGGGAATCGTCAAGTAGCCTGTTTTGGAAATGACACAATTACTTGAAAGTAAGCCCTGTACTAAATGTGGCGGTAACTTGGCATGTATCTTTAGAAGCAGTGAATGGAAATGAATCTTCTAGGAAGGAACAAATGCTCCAGAGCAGGGTCTTAACAAATTTGTTCAAAATCTAGGAGCTTGCGGCCAAAAAAGGTTTGGATTTCGGAATAGTTTGGAATATTTACATCTGTAAAATGGGACAGTTTGGAGAGGGAATGGAACCAAGAGTAAACTTATGTCTTATAAATGTAGACTATTTGCATTTTAGAACACAAAAAAATAAAGACACAGGCAGAGAAAATTTTGACTTGCATGCAGGGAAAAATAGTAATTTCATATATATATATATATATATAATGTTAAAGGGACAGTCAAGTCCAAAAAAACGTTCATGTTTCAAATAGGGCATGTCATTTTAAACAACTTTCCAATTTACTTTTATCACCAATTTTGCTTTGTTATCTTGGTATTCTTAGTTGAAAGCTAATTTCTTAGACCTTGAAGGCCACCTCTAATCTAAATGCATTTTGATAGTTTTTCACCACTAGAGGGCATTAGTTCACGTGTTTAATATAGATAACATTGAGCTCATGCACGTGAATTTACCATTGAGACAGCTCTAATTGGCTAAAATGGAAGTCTGTCAAAAGAGCTGAAATAAGGGGGCAGTCTGCTGAGGCTTAGATACAAGGTAATTACAGAGGTAAAACATGTATAATTATAACGGTGTTGGTTATGCAAAACTGGGGAATTGTTAATTAAGGGATTATCTATCTTTTAAAACAACAAACATTCTGGAGTTGACTGTCCCTTTAACTGAATCCAAATCAAACACAGGACCAATTTAATATTTATACATAAAATATTCAATAAATCACAATGCAAAAGTTTTATTAAAAATCACAAATTAAAAGTCCATAAGTTAAAAAACACACATACAAAACTGTATCAAGTCAAATACTTGATCTTGTGTTGGACTATCCAAATTGCATCAGAGTCACCAGTATATAATGGAAGCCACAAAGAGGTGCGCTACATTTACTTACACCGGAAATCTTTGTGGTCATCTTTCACTTGAAAAAAGCCTTCTCCAGTTTTCCTTACAGCGTCCCCGCTAGTTGTTTACTATAGGCATTAGTCTCACCAGTGTGTAATAGCGTTCCACACACAAACAGCCCCTTTAGCGTTGTTTGGAAATCGTGGGTTAACTGCCATTCAAATACAGATGCCTGGAGAGGTCTCAGGGACTCTGATGCACTTTGGATAGTCCATCCTAAGATTGAGCATTGGACTCTGATACAGTTTTGTCTGTATGTTTTTTACTTATGGTCTTAATTTGTGATGATTTTTTAATAAAACCTTTGCATTGTGTGTTATTGAATATTTCTTTCCTATGGCATGGAGAGTCCACAATTTCATTCCAATTAATAGTGGGAATTCAACATCTGGTCAGCAGGAGGAGGCAAAAAGCACCCCAGCAGAGCTTGTTAACCTCCCTTACCCATAATCCCCAGTCATTCTCTTTGCCTCTCTCACCAGAGGATGTGCGAAGATGGTGTCTGAAGATATTTAATCCTTTAATGGGTACTTTTCCCTACAAGCAAGGATTGGGACTATGCTGTGTCCATGTCAGTCTCTTTAGTAAGAGTAATGGTGACTTTTAGCAGTTGGAAGACAGCGAGGTAGTCCTTGCTTACCTTCCAGCACTTATGCTACCCCTATTTAGAAAACCAGGGTTGGTTACTCTGTTTTTTCTTTTCTACCCAGGACCCTGTCAGATGTCTGATGAAACTGACAGACTAGGAAGTACTGTCTGCTCCACTGTAGAAGACCCTGGAGGTTAAGTCCTTTTTTTATTACTTATTCCCTTCCGTTGGCAGGTATGCTGTTACTGCCATCACGGAAAGGGGGGACTTTTAACGGTGACTTTTAACGGTGTCTAGTTAGCACCTCCATTACCCCTATTAAAATGTTGGTTATATCCAAGTCTGTTGTGAGGGACATAGTGAGGAAATGGAAGACCACAGGCACAGTTCTTGTTAAGGCCAGAAGTGGCAGGCCAAGTAAAATATCGGAGAGGCAAAGGATGGTGACAACGGTCAAAAACAGCTTACAGACCACCTCCAAAGACCTACAACATCATCTTGCTGCAGATGGTGTCACTGTGCATCGTTCAACAATTCAGCGCACTTTGCACAAGGAGAAGCTGTATGGGAGAGTGATGCGTTAGAAGCCTTTTCCGCACACACGCCACAAACAGTCGCTTGAGGTATGTAAACGCACATTTGGACAAACCAGCTTAATTTTGGAAGAAGGTGCTGTGGACTGATGAAACGAAGATAGTTATTTGATCATAACAAGGGGCGTTATGCATGGCGGCAAAAGAATACAGCGTTCCAAGACAAACACTTGCTATTCACAGTAAAATTTGGTGGATGTTCCGTCATGCTGTGTGGCCAGTGCCGGTACTGGGAATCTTGTTAAAGTTGAGGGTCGCATGGATTCCACTCGATATAATGTTGAGGAATTACTCACATAGTTGAAGTTACGCCGGGGCTGGATATTTCAACAAGGCAGTGACCCAAAACATTGCTCAAAATCTACTCTGGCATCTATGCAGAGGAACAAGTACAATGTTCTGTAATGGCCATCCCAGTCCCCAGACCTGAATATCATTGAAAATCTATGGGGTGATTTGAAGCGGGCTGTCCATGCTCAGCAACCATCAAACCTAAGTGAACTAAAGATGTTTTGCAAGGAGGAATGGTCCAAAATACCTTCATCAAGAATCCAGACACTTATTACAGGCTATATAAAGCATCTAGAGGCTGTTATTTCTGCTAAAGGAGGCTCTACTAAATATTGATGCAATATTTCTGTTGGGAGGCCCAAATTTATGCACCTGTCTAATTTTGTTTTAATGCATAGTGCACATTTTCTGTTAATCCAATAAACCTAATTTCACTACTGAAATATTGCTGTGTCCTTCAGTTATTTGATAGATCAAAATGAAATTGCTGATCCAAACACCCAATTATTTATAAATGAAAATCATGGAAATTGTCAGGGGTGTCTAAACTTTTGCATACAACTATAGCTCAGTGATCAAGGCTATGGCCCTCTTGGCTCCAAGTTCACAGGTTCAGTACCTGGTTAATAACACTGAGGCCAACTGTCCTTTAACAGTTTCATGGCCGCATTTGCGGTGTATGCAGAGCAGTGGTGTTATTGTCCGCTTTCGCAGTTCACAAGTTAGGGCGCTAGTGTAATTATGGGGCTGATGTGGACGGCCGTTTTCACAGCACACAGCCTAGAGTGCTGGTATCAGGTGTTCAGGGTTAAGTAGCCTGTTTTGGAAATGACACAATTACTTGAAAGTAAGCCCTGTACTAAATGTGGCGGTAACTTGGCATGTATCTTTAGAAGCAGTGAATGGAAATGAATCTTCTAGGAAGGAGCAAATGCTCCAGAGCAGGGCCTCAACAAATTTGTTCAAAATCTAGGAGCTTGCGGCCAGAAAAGGTTTGGATTTCGGAATAGTTTGGAATATTTACATCTGTAAAATGGGACAGTTTGGAGAGGAAATGGAACCAAGAGTAAACTTATGTCATTTAGACAATATTTACATGTCACAGCTTATACATGCAACCTAAATGTAGTCTAGTTTTTATTTACATTTTTTTCATACTTTTGTATACATAGTACCCTTAGAATGATAGTACTGTAATTTGAAAGGTAATATCTGTTTTAAATAAATGTAGACTATTTGCATTTTAGAACACATAAAAAATAAAGACACAGGCAGAGAAAATTATGACTTACATGCAGGGAAAAATAGTAATTTCTTATCATTGTAACTAAAGTTTTGAATTTTAGAATATTTGGATTTTGGAATTCATGAATCGGGGATTTGTACGTGTGTGTGTGAGATATATATAATATTTATATAAGATGTTTGTCTGTGGGTTGTCTTGTGCTCTGATCGCTCTTGCAAGAGTTAAGGATGCTTAGACTTCGTGGTCTTTTAAGATGATTTTTAATTATTTTTTTCCTAGTGTGTAGAAATTTTCTAAGTATCTATCAGGAAATGGAACCTCTTGTCCTCATTTTTATTTCGCTGCATTTGTGTTTTAGAATATTCTAAGAGATGAAATGCTTTTTTATTTTGTTGTTATGAAATTTCATGGTAATGGCTGCCATCTAGTGGCAGTTTTATGTTTATTTCACATTTTTAATTTTTTATGTGTATTCATCTGCATTCAATCTTCTTATTTGGAGACTATCTCGCTGGTGGTAGCATGAGAATTACTTGGATATCTAAGTGCCCTCATATTATATTTTTAATTTCATAACTTATATATATACATTATGAGGTTTTCCCTGTTTGGTACATGGCTCCATGTATTACTCTCTCATATGAGGGGATTTTTATTATTTATATTAGTCCCTATTGTGTATGGGGACTTATTTCATTATGCTATATTTATCCCATGATTTTAGTATAGACATTTAATATTTTTCATACGAATAAGGAGGTTCTTATTTTCTAGTTGGGATTTCTTCCTGAGGTAGTGTCGGATTGCAACATCAATCAAGAAATTGTTGTTCCTTTTTTTTTTTTTTTTTCTAGCCCTTTTTCTCAGAAGGACTGTTTGCTGCACAACCTGGATTTTGTGCGTGCACTAAAATGTTATCTGCTAGCATTTATAGAATTTCGGGTATCTTCTGCCCTATTCGTTGCTGGTAAGCGTAAGGGTCAGAAGGCCTTTCTACTTCTCTTTTCTCACTGTTTGAGAAGTTTTATCCTGTTATTATTATTACAGCCTCCTGAGAGAATTAAGATTCATCTCTCTAGGGCTGTCTTTTCTTCCTGGGCTTTCATAAGTAGAGCATCTGTGGAACAAAACTGCAAGGTGGCTTCTTGGTCCTCTTTGCATACTTTTTTCAAATTCTTCTATTTTGATTCTTTCGCCTCTGCTGAGGCTTCCTTTTTGTTCTCCCTCCCTTTCATTATGTGTCCTCTATGAAATGAAATCGTGGACTCTACATGCCATAGGAAAGAAAACAAAATTTATGCTTACCTGATAAATTTCTTTCCAGGCATGGAGAGTCCACGACCCGCCCTTAATTGATTTTAAGTCGGCAATTTTTTTTGTACTAACATCAGGCACCTTGTTTTCCTTTGGCCGAATGACTGGGGATTATGGGTAAGGGAAGTGACACTTAACAGCTCTTCTGGGGTGCTCTTTGCCTCCTCCTGCTGACCAGGAGTTGAATTCCCACTAGTAATGTGAATAAAATTGTGGATTCTCCATGGCTGGAAAGAAAGAAATTTATCAGGTAAGCATAAATTTTGTTTTTATGTATAAATATTAAATTGATCCTGTTTGATTTCAATTCACAGTTAACATTACTAGTCAGGTACTAGGCATATTTAGCTACAGTAATTGTAGTGCAACAGTTTGATTTGGTCCTGTATATAGGATTAATTAGGGGATAATAAAAATGTTCCTATCTATGACTAGATTTTGATTGCAAGTTGTTATATTTTTATTTCATTTTCTAAAGACATTTTGTTCCAAAACATTCTCTTATCCAATAGTGTGAATTTCTTTTTGAATCAAGCTTGAAATGTTGTGGAGTTATGAAAATATCTGGCACCTTTAGATAGTCCTGTCTGGTTCTATCTTTTATAGTTGTGCGGTTTTCTAGGATCTTGGTGATATAGAAGTGAAAAAAAGAAAATGCTGTTAACACGTTAGAGCATTTGTTTATGGCACTATTGCTTGCATATAACTATATGATTAAGCCCTGAAATGGGGTAGAGCACATTGATAAACTGCTCAAGAGTAGCAACATACTGCTGGAACCTAGTTGAACACATCTGGTGACCCAGTGACAAGAGGCTTATGTTTGTTGCCACCAATCCCCAGCTAGTTCCCAGAAGTACATTACTGCTCCTGAGCCTATCTTGGTCACTGCACAGTGACCAAGTGTGCAAGCGCACGAAACGCGTATGCTACACTGAGTACCTGCATATCATCCTGGTTATAATGCAGAAAGTTTCTGACCCATGTTTTTACCTACGAAAATTTTCTAATAAATATTTACTTTTTACATACTGGACTTTCAAGTGCACTCTTTCCATCTCCCTTACATCCTACCTGTAAATAAGTGTAGGCAGAGCTAGGCTTTTTGTTAGTTCTTACCGGATCCTTGTGCTAAAGCAAATTGGAGACAGAGATATGGCAAGGCTAGGTTATGAATTACAGGAAAATTATGCAAAATGTTATGAAAGTATATTGCAAAACCTTTTATATTCTATATTATAATCTATCCCTTTAATGATGGGTTTGTCTTGGGACTAATTACGTTATGTTTACACTTGTGCTAAGGGTAATACCTCAAAATAAAATTAGAATAAAACATTTTAGTTAAAAATTACATTGGGAATTAGTTTCTAAATTTAAATGTGTGTACTGCTCATTTATGATTTTTTTTGGTACATATTTACATGCATTTTATTTAGTACTAACACAGACTACAAAAAAAAAAACGGCATGTTAAAAATAATTTTCAGTAGTAGTACATACTTTGAGTAGTTTTCTTTCTTTTTTTTATCACCTATTCTGATAGGCAGCTTACTGTAATGACTACTACTGTGAATAATAATGGAAGCAAGAATCAGAAAATCAGCATATTAAAAATAATTTTCAATAGTAGTACATACTTTGAATTACCTTTTGGATGAGGTGATATTTGTACATGATTTTTTTTTCACCACCTCTTCTGATAGACAGTTTAAAGTGACGGTCAATTTTCATGTAAAAGTGCCCGGTTTTTAAAAAAACTATTAAAAACAAGGGCACTTACATTCATGAAAATTGACATTTCAGCTGTTTTTTTAAAATATACTTACCTTTTCTTCTTGAAGCCACTCCAGTGTTTCACCGGCCCATCGGAAGCCTCTTCATACGTCAGCAATGACGATTCCGGCATCCTCCAATCACGGCTCCCCCCCCCCCCCCCCCAGGGTAATCATTGCCTGAGGCAACGCCGTGATTGGAGGAAGCCGGTTCCGTCATTGCTGGGTAAGTAAACCAGGAAGAAGCAGGAGGGGCATCGTTTCAGAACGGCGATCCGGCGTTTCAGAAGAACAAGGTAAATATTTTTAAAATACGGTGCTATGTCAATTTTCATGAATGAAAGTGCCCCTGTTTTTAATAGTTTTTTTTTTTTTTTTTAAACGGGCACTTTCACATGAAAATTGACCTTCACTTTAAGGTAATGACTTCTAGAATCAAAAACAAAAGTAGCAAGAATAATAAAAAAAAAAAAGACAATCATTAGTAGTTCATACCTTGAATTCTCGTTTGTAAATAGTGGTATTTTGGTACTTGTACACATATATTTTTTTTTTGTATGTTTGTTTTTTAATTCAATCCTATAATGATATTTACAGCAAAAGTCCTCTACTGAGCATGGGGAAGACTCAGGGGGTATGCATGTGTCTCTCGGCAATCACTTAAAAAAGGGGACTTTGCCTTTCTGTAGAAACCACAGACCCTTGTGGAGCTGTGACAGGAAATAATGGACCCTACACAAATGATATTAAAAAAAATAAATAAAACTTTTAAAATGATGAGCAATACATATTGCATAGACAAATGTTGGGTTTTATGCCGCTTTCAGGCTAATCATTGCCATAGGCTGTCTCTTTGTGACGGTATATAATGCCTTACCTTTGTTGGCATACGTTGTGACTACCTGGTTGTTTTCTGAGCTGCTTCACTTTTACTTTACACACTCCCTATGCTATATGACTTGAGCATGATCAGAATGAAAGGGCAATAGCCAGGAATTATTCATTTATATCAGGTCAGCCTCCATGTTTTTAGAGACTACACAGTTCTTGGCTATGGCTTACTGCTAGTGTGTGACGACGTATTGGTAAGTCAAAACTTGTACTGCAAATACAATAAAAATGTTTTATGGGATGTACTAAAGGTAAACCGACGTGGTAAATAATGGGTTAAAAATGTATGCACACTAGTATGCTGGTGTAGTTACATACTCAGTGTGAAGTTTATTGTACAAGGAACAGTCTATTATTTTGTTTCTACATTCCTTAGCTAGACAGTACAAAACTAGTATCATAGCTTCACCGATCTACAGTACGTAAATAGGGATTTTTTTCCCTCTTAAAACCCAGTGCACAAACACGCTCTTAAGCTGTTTATGAACAAACAATGTACAGTATATTACAACTAGCTAAATGTAGCATAGTAAAGAAGTGCAGAAAAGGCACATCTGCCTCACATATGTAGGAAAGGTTATAATGCAATAGGGAACTACTATGGCTAATAGAAAAGACAACTGACTTTTAATACAGTGAGTGGTGCCCATATGGTTGTAACAGCTGATCTCCTCTCCACCATAATGGTAAGATTAATAATAACTAAACTAGATTATTTATTTTTGAGTGCTTGCTTAATGGTGAAGCAAGTAGATCCCACTGTACTTACTAATTTACTATGCATATTAATGTTTAATGGATTTTTTTGTTTTAGTTCTATTTGCTTCACTTACATTCACTTTACAGACATGCAATGTCAAATAATTACTAAGCCTACAAATAAGGAAATTTAAAGAAACCTCAGAATAAGTGTGTTAAAAAATGTTTCAGTGTAGTTTTCATTTGTTAGTGTTTTGTTTTTTTGAGACCCATCTTGAGGGATCACAATTTACCCAATGAAAATATAAATTGCATATGTTGCTTCTCAACTAAACGGAGGAGAAAATGAATATTAAAATAACATTTACCTGTTTCTGCACATCAGTATATTAATACAATCAACTTGCAATGTTTTATATTTTAAGGCTGGTTAATCGAAACTAGTTTTAATCAAAATAATAGACTGCTTTGTTCCTTGAAATGAATGGGGGAAGAGTTTTTCCAGAAACATGAAGATTTTTATCTAAGCGTTTTTGCCAGGAAAATAAATTTAGGCATATATAAGAAAAAAAAAAAAAATACTGAGATGCATATTAGATACTATGAAAATCTAACAAGCTTGTAAATTTGTGAACTATATAAGAATCTGGTGATGAACAGAGGGGTCTATAACGTGTTGCAAAAACAGGATAGCAAAAACATATATATGTAGATACCCAGTCAAAAAAATGTGAATGTTTATTAACCCCTTCCTCTTATCACGACTATCAGGAGAAGCTGCCCTGTCTTGACAAGCTGCGTTCCTGGACTAAGCACTGAAATCAAGGACTACAATAAACTACAGATTTGTAGGTAAGACTTGTTTCACCCTCCCCCTTTTACAAGGGACATCTGTCCACCCTGTTTTGCATTAATTGTTGACCTTGCCACAAGTGCCTATTATGCACAGCCTCATTTATGCCTTCTGTCAGTACTCCACCTGACACTGTAGTAGGCTTCTGTCATTGCTCCATATGGCCTTGTTTTCAGTTTCCAGCAACCTTAGATATGGGCCAAAGCAAACCTGCTGTCAACCTGGATCAATATACACTATTACCATATTTCCAAGATCTACTTTAAAGGCAATTGTGCCCCATTACTATATAATTTATGTAAAGTGGGATGTAGAAAATTCAATTTACATCTTTTACAATATATTCAGTATATTTAGCTACCCTAAGTACATACCACAAACCAAAAAACTTAACATTGTGAAGTAAACCAAAGGAGATGTTCCCAGGTAAATTTAATTTTATTATGAAACAAATTCTGGGACAATCTGCATTGGGGTTTCCCATTGGACTCCGTTGTGGGACTACATACATTTTGTTGTTTTTACCATACCTCATATCTGAGGGTTGAAAGTGTGAGTGTGCAATTGTCTAATAAATTTACCATTGTTTTTATTACTACACTTAGAGGAGTCTGTGCCGTTCCTATTTTGTCTCATTTTATAAAGGGACAGTCTACACCAGAATTGTTATTGTTTTAAAAGATCAGTAATCCCTTTATTACCCATTCCCCAATTTTGCATAACCCACACTGTTATATTAATATACTTTTTACCTTGTATCTTAGCATCTCCTGACAGCCCCTGATCACATGACTTTTTATTTATTATCTATTGACGTGCATTTTAGCCAATTAGTGCTGTGTTGTGCTGACTCTTAAATAAATCAATGGGCGTGAGCACAATGTTATCAATATGGCCCTCATGAACTAGCAGTTTCCTATTATGAAAAGCAAATAAAAAGCATGTGATAAGAGGCTGTCTGTAGTGGCTTAAAAACAGGCAGAAATTTAGAGGTTTAAATGTTATAAAGTATATTAATATAACAATGTTGGTTGTGCAAAGCTGGGGAATGGGTAGTAAAGGCATTATCTATCTTTTAACATAATAACAATTTTTGTGTTGACTGTCCCTTTAAGGATGAGAGAGAGCTCCTTTTGTAAGAAATATAGAAAAAGAAATCTTCATTAGATATTTGTGAACATTTTTTTTCAAACCTTCAAATAAAAACTGTTTTTCTTTAAATAATTGAAGAGGACGCACACACTAGACTATATCAAAAGAATAACCCACACTAGTAGGTAAAAGAAACGCCTATAAGCACAAATTCAGAAATTATAATACTTTAGTATATTATTAATGCTAATTATAAAAACAGACAGCTAGGAAATAACACTACAATATTGGTCATGGAGGTAGATCAAGTTAGATTCAACTCTATCTGTTTATAGTTGGTCGTAACTGTGGTTATAAGCTATTGTAATAAAATATGTAAGCCAAAATCATATACGTTATATTGCTGTGATAATGCTAGCTGAAAATACTGAGAGGGATAATACTATGCCAGCGTTGTGTACGCATATATATCACTGCTATTAATCCCCTGTAAAATATGAACTTACAGCTAAATCAAGTCACAATGCAAATTGCAATATATATTGAAACATCAGAGTGCTACTAAGGCTTTAAATTATCTTACGATTTTAATTGAGGCTGCAATTAAGTATTACTAGCAGAGATGCTGTTACTAGCAGAAATCCTATCAGTAACGCTACAGAGTCAAACTGCTGCCCTGGCTTGGCGCCAGGAATGCTGCAGTTTGAATATCAAAAATATATAAAGTTGAATGCTGTAAAATATATAAATTGACCAGTAAAGAGCAACTTAAAAAAAACGGAGGTCCCCTGACGTGGTTGCGTTTCACTTGCGCCTCCTCTGAGGAAGCGCAACTGAAACGTGACCGTGTCAGGGGACCTCTGTTTATTTTTAAGTTGCTCTTTACTGGTTAAGCTATTTTACAGCATTCAACTTTATATATTTTTGATATTCAAACTGCCGCATTCCTGGCGCCAAGCTAGGGCAGCAGTTTGACTCTGTAGCGTTACTGATAGGATTTTCTTCTTGAATGGAAAGAGTCCACAGCTGCATTCATTACTTTTGGGAAATAAGAACCTGGCCACCAGGAGGAGGCGAAGACACCCCAGCCAAAGGCTTAAATAATCCTCCCTCATCCCCCATTCATTCTTTGCCTTTCGTCCCAGGAGGTTGGCAGAGAAGTGTCAGAATTTCATTTGTCTCTTATGGAAGGTAGTACTCTTCGACATGGGACTGGAGTTTTAAGTAATCCTGTCTGTCTCTCAGTGAGGGCTTGGATGAAAGTTAGAGTCCGGAGATGCAGGGAGAGTCTTTCTGCAAAACCATCCCGACTCATGTTAACAGCTCCTCAAGCAATCAGCGTTGTCTTACTTCGCTCTGCTGCCTGCTTTCTTCTCTCAAGTCCATGGCGGAGGCAATGCTACTATCCGTCACACTTGAAGGGCTGTGTTCCTGTTCCACGGCGTAGATTCCGGTAAGATTGTTTCATGTTCTTTCTTCGTGAATGTACCTTATGGTTGGGCACGCTTTTTTTGGACTTTATGGTTCACCTTCTGGCCGGGCGTGATTACGCTCCGTCTTCCATTTCTGCATTCCTAACCATTTGGCGACTGAGAAATTCTAGTTCGCAGGGGTCTGGTTCATAGGAGTTGGTGAGTGCCCCAGCCATTGTGGGTGTCAGGTGTTTTGTTTTGTCTTATAGACTATATTGGCATATTTTCGATCCAATTATGGAGGATTCTGATGCTGAGACTGTTCAAATTTCAGACTCCGTTATGGAGGATTCTTATCATGATACTGTTCTAATTTCAGATTCTTACTCTGGCCTCATTGACACGTCAATCAGTTATATTCGGTGTGCCGTATTAGAGCGGCCCCCCCGGAGGTTGCAGCACGTTTTTGCTTCCACATATTCTTGTTGATTATTCGTCTACAGAGTCCAGACGTTTATGCGTGATTGTGCTCGTCCCGGGTCTACTGCCTTGGGGAGGGCCTGTACAGTTACCTGCGAGTGTAGCTGTCCCTGAGTGTTGTGCCTTTCGTTACAGAGTTGCGCGCTTCGCGTCTTACTCAGACATGTTTTTCAGTTATTAAATGACCCTATCCTTATCGGATACAGGAATTTTCAGTCTGCTTCTTCGAATGGTGTACCTCATTAGACATGTGGGGATGATGTAATCTCCTGACTGTTCCTTATTGAGATCCTTCCTTCCAAGTTTTTTTGGAAGAGTAGGGCTCAGTTTGGCTGATCCTGCGGTTAGGTCTGTTTTCTTCTTGGGCGTTAAACTACGGGTTACCTTATATTTTCTTTTTATCCGAATAGTATGTCTTTTATTTTGTTTATTTGTTTCCTTCGGGAATCTTAAACTGGGATCAATACTCCTGTTACTTCTGCTGAAGTGTTTTTGGGGACATGTTAGTCCTATGGTTGTCTTTTTTTCCTTCTTCTCTGAGGGAAGATTTACGCAGCTTGACTGTTAGGACCCTGGTTGCAGGCTGGCCTTGTTGGGCTTGGTTCTGTCATTGGGCTGTTCAGACACTTGGCGCTGTTCTGCTTGGCTGGTCCAGTCAAGGCGCCAATTGCTTATGTTACTATCATTTTACAGTTTTCAACTAAGCATTCTACAGGACCTGTGGGTCCGTGAGGCGGGAGGATTGTCTCAGTCCTTATAGCCTTCAATCTGGATGACTGGGCCAGTGTTGTTTCCGCTGCGTCACTCTCTCTTGGTCTGGTGTTATGGGACCCTAGCATTCCATTCCCCATGTAGTGGAGGGGTGATAAGCTTAGCGCCCTCTTCCTGCCGTCTTGAGCGGTTGGCCGTTTTAAGTCTCGGGACTTGTCCTTTGTGAATTTGGTCCTCAGCAGCTAGTAGTTTGACAGCTGCCTTGCAGCACATAGTTTTCAGTATGTAACCAGCTGCAGCTATTGCACATTTACTGTGTACTGTCTAGCTGTTTTAGGAGACCTTTTTGGTCTTCCTCCGTTGTCTCCGTGTGGGTTAGGTCTCCTTTTAGGGACCCTGGTTCCCCTCTGGGAGATGGCTGTCCCTGTTAGTGACTCTGGGCGTGGTCTCAGGCTTTGCTTGGGTTCTTCCTGGAGCTGGGGATGCTTTGCGCCTTTTTCTCCCTGTGATCCTCTGTTTATATGGAGGTGATGTGGAGACCAGCCTTGCTCAAGCGGCTTTGGCCTTGCGGTATTTCCTTGCCTTGTCGGCCTGAGGCTGTTTGTGAGTCTAGGGGCCCTAGGGTCGTTGTACAACTTTTCCCACCTTGGCTCTTTTGGAGCGTTGGACTCCGGCAAGGGGTGGTCCCTTCCTTAGGTCGGGACTTGCGAGTTCTTCTCGTTATCCAGGTTGATCTGGATATGCATTGATATCCCCTGTGCTCTGGTTTTTTAGATAAGACGGGGTGTTACGTTCTCGGGTATTGTTTGTTTAAACAATTGGGGGCCCGGACCTGTTTTCACCCTGGAGCTTCCGGTTGCTGAGGCTTTGCTCTGCGTTTTGCCTTGTGGATCCCATTGTGGGATGTTATCGGATTTTTAGGCTTAAGGCCTGGTTTGGGGTTTCCCAGTTCCTGTGAACTTTGGCTATGTCCTTACTCGGACTACTTGACCTGGTCACGGTTGGCCAGGTTTTCTAAGTGTCTATTGCTCATTGGGCTGTTTTGCGCCTTATGGTTGGATTCCCTGGGTCAGCTTGCTGTAGTCACCCTTTGGATTCACTGCTCTGCAGACGAATGGGTTTGCAGTTTCTCTGCTGTGGCTATTGCGCATGGGATATGTGTTAGCAAGCTAGTCTTAGGGATCCCTTCCAAGGTGCATCTGTGTTGGGGATTTATTTCTCCTTTAGCCTGGGGCTTCGTGGCTTGTGGACAGGTGCTGCATTTTGGCCCCATCCCTTTTCTTAGGATAAGGGCTTATGCTCCTTCTTCTGGAGATGTGATCCATTTCTTAGGGCTTCTCCTGGTTTCAGGAGGTTGGAATTGTGGGTTAAACTTTAGAGAGAGGTGTTCTCTCTGGGTTGTTACATTCCATCTGGAGTCTTGCTGGCTCCGTGTCGAGACTATGTTGAGCTGTTTTGTTAGATCCTTAGGTCTACGACCTTGTCGTCTGTTCTTGGAGTCGGGTTGTACCAGTGCTCAGTTGGATGGTGGTGGCCATTCTTCGGCTCGTTTTTGAGCTGGTTTTGGGGTTTTCCCGTTCCCCTGTTTTAGACCTGCTGGTACTTTGGCTGGCCCGGCTGGGAGTGGGTTCTAAGAGACGTTGTCTTTTTCAGGACCTAGGAGGGCATAGAGTCGCTCCCTTGGCTTACAAGCACACGGTCCAGGTTTACACTACCTTCTGGTTCTGGGTGTAATCTCTCTTCTTGGGGGGCCTCCATTGAGGTTCTGTGTATCCCCTTTTGGAGACCTGTGTGTAGGTCTGGCGGCTGGATTGCCTAGAGTTTGCCCTCTCTCTGGGGGTTTCTATTTTGCATTCTGTCTTCTTGCTGGCCGCTTCTGCTTCTCAGCAGTATTCTTCTGTGTCATCCTGATGCTTTCTGTGTGTTATTTGACTAAGGGTTTCGTCTGGGTTGTTACAAGTTTTTTTGTGGTAGAATACTTTGTATTTTAAGTTCGGGCAATGTGAGGACTCTTCAGTTGTCTTTCAGTGCTTTGCATGAGGTTTGAGAGTACAGTTTCTCTGTTCCTATGCCGGTCTTATACCTCTGTTTTTTTGCCAGGTAAAGGCGTAGCTTCGCCTTCTCTGTCAGGACTTATTTGGCTCTTGTGAGCTGGGCTCGCTATGAGGGGGTTTTCCTTTTTTGGATGTGGTGTACTTCCGGTTTTCCTTCGGTTCTCCCTTGGGAGTTCAGGCTGGTGTTCCCTTCATTAGTGCAGGGTGAGTGGTGGGGGGCCGACTGTTGGGCGTCAGTGTCTCCCGGAAGACCGTTGGCTCAGTTGTGTCCCATTTGTGGTCTCTAGCTAGGCTGCTGGACTATCTGCGGGTCAGTGTCCTTGGGGCTTTTCCTTTTAAGTTCTCTTCGGCTTCGTTTTTTTGTTGGGCAGTGGTTTCAGGCTTGGTGTCCTCCGTATGAGTCGCCTATTGTACCCTTTCGTCTTGGCATTCAGTGTCCTCTATAGCTTGGGTATTGTTTTCCCAAAGTAATGAATGCAGCTGTGGACTCTTTCCATTTAAGAAGAAAAACATAAATTATGCTCCCCACCTGTAATTTTTATGTGGGGCGTCCTTTTTTATTCTTCTGGCACCTTTCACCCTGATATTTCTTCTACTGCTTCTCGTCAGAATGACTGGGGGATGAGGGGAGTGGGAGGAGTATTTAAGCCTTTGGCTGGGGTGTCTTTGCCTCCTCCTGGTGGCCAGGTTCTTATTTTCCAAAAGTAATGAATGCAGCTGTGGACTCTTTCCATCAGAAGAAAAGAAAATTATCAGGTAAGCATAATTTATGTTTTCTGCTAGTAACAGCATCTCTGCTAGTAATACTTAATTGCAGCCTAAATTAAAATTGTAAGGTAATTTGTAGCCTTAGTAGCACTCTGAGGTTTCAATATATGTTGCACTTTGCATTGTGACTTGATTAAGCTGTAAGTTCATATTTTACAGGGTATTAATAGCAGTGATATATATATAAGTACACAACTCTTGCATAGTATTATCCCTCTCAGTATTTTCAGCTAGCATCATCACAGTAATATAACGTATATGATTTTGGCTTACATATTTTATTACGATAGCTTATAACCACAGTTACGACCAACTATAAACAGATAGAGTTGAATCTAACTTGATCAACCTCCATGACTAGTATTGTAGTGTGTTTATTTTTTTCAGGGCAGCATATTTCTTAGCTGTCTGTTTTTATAATTAGCATTAATAAAAGTTACTTTCTTTCATGTAATTGGCAAGAGTCCATGAGTTAGTGACGTATGGGATATACAATCCTACCAGGAGGGGCAAAGTTTCCCAAACCTCAAAATGCCTATAAATACACCCCTTACCACACCCACAATTCAGTTTTACAAACTTTGCCTCCTATGGAGGTATATACTAAAGTATATACTAAATATACTAAAGTATAATTTCTGAATTTGTGCTTATAGGCATTTCTTTTACCTACTAGTGTGTGCTTGTGCACAACTATCTGTATTGACCTAATAATTAAAATATTTCAATACAAGGTCTGCAGCTAGAAATATATTCTTATACATAAAAAATTATTCTCTATTTTTTTTTTTGGAGCACACACTAGACTACTTTGTTGCTTTATGACAGTCATTTATTTTTTAATATTTAAATCACAGCCCACAGTAATTTGAACTGAACAAGAGGGTCAGTCATTGGTCTCTTTATGCACACTTGTATATACATAAATATATTCTATGTGTGCCTAGCGTACCACTGTTACAAAGGAGATATTTTACTTTAATAGCCTCATTGCGACACAGTTTCTGGCCCAAGTGTTCTCTAAACTCAAGTATTCCTGAAGTTGTGCCAACACAGTGTGTTAAGGAAGTGTACTCCACAACCAACATGACTGATGGACATCCGTGTTTCATTCTACAGAAAAGAAAGCTTCTCTCACAGTAAAGAGGTAAGAAAAGTGATGACCCTCCCTTTAGTGCCCTTTTTCTCTAAGAGACTTAACAAGCCTTAAAAGAAAAGCAAATGAAAAAAAAAATAGTGGTAGGGAAGGTGATAAAATAAGACGTAATGAAATGCTAAACTCCACATTTAACCCTTCAATAAAAACATTTAATTAAAGAAATTAAAAAAAATGTTTCTTTCAAGATTTAGATAGGGCACTGGTTTTCAAACCTGTCCTCAGTCCTACATTAAAGGCCAGATTTTGAGGATATATGAACCGGAGCATGTGAAATAATCAGCTGATTAGTAAAGTTATTTCTTTCATGTAATTGGCAAGAGTCCATGAGCTAGTGACGTATGGGATATACAATCCTACCAGGAGGGGCAAAGTTTCCCAAATCTCAAAATGCCTATAAATACACCCCTCACCATACCCACAATTCAGTTTTACAAACTTTGCCTCCTATGGAGGTGGTGAAGTAAATTTGTGCTTTGATTTCTACGTTGACATGCGCTTCTCAGCATTTTGAAGCCCGATTTCTCTCAGAGTACAGTGAATGTCAGAGGGATGTGAAGGGAGTATCACCTATTGAATACCATGGTCATCCTAACGGGGATCTATTTCATAGGTTCTCTGTTATCGGTCGTAGAGATTCATCTCCTACCTCCCTTTTCAGATTGACGATATACTCTTATATACCATTACCTCTACTGATTCTCGTTTCAGTACTGGTTTGGCTATCTGCTATATGTGGATGAGTGTCTTTGGTAAGTATGTTTCATTTATTTAAGACACTCTCAGCTATGGTTTGGCACTTTGTATATAAAGTTCTAAATGTATGTTTATACTTATATTTGCCATGATTCAGGTTTATCAGTATATTTCCTTTTTGCAGACTGTCAGTCTCATATTTGGGAAATGCATTTTTAAAAAAAAAAAAAAAATTTTTACCTGAGGTTTTTAAATTGATTCTTTTTTCTAAATTGCGGGCTGTTTTAGGCTCGCTTGAGCGCAAAATGCTATAATTTATTGTGTCATTCTTGGTGCAATACTTTTTTGGCATGAGAATTAAGTTTGTTTACGCAAATTTGTCATTTCCGGCGTCTTAGTTGACGCCGAGTCTTTTCACGTGGTTGCGTCATCTATGACGCTCATGTTTATTGCGAACGTTTTTGGCGCCAAAAAATATTTTCAATATTTCAAACTGTTTGTCATTATTTAAGACTTGATTTCCTTTTGCCTCTGGTCCTTTTTTTGTTTGTCAGAGGCCTATTCTGTTTGCATTTTTTCCCATTCCTGAAACTGTCATATAAGGAAATAGATCATTTTGCTTTATATGTTGTTTTTTCTCTTACATATTGCAAGATGTCTCAATCTGATCCTGTTTCAGAATCTACTACTGGAATCCTGCTGCCTTATATTGGTTCTACCAAAGCTAAGTGCATTTGTTGTAAACTTGTAGTAACTGTTCCCCCGGCTGTAGTTTGTAATAGTTGTCATGATAAACTTTTAAATGCAGAGAATATTTCCATCAGTAGTGTTGCATTACCTGTTGCTGGTCCATCAACATCTAATGTTCAGGATATTCCTGTCAATTTGAGAGAATTCGTTTCTGATTCCATTCAGAAGGCTTTGTCTGCCATTCCGCCTTCTAATAAACGTAAAAGGTCTTTTAAAACTTCTCATACAGTTGATGAATTTTCAAATGACTGACAACATACTGATTTATCTATCTCTGATGAGGATCTGTCTGATTCAGAGGATCCTGCCTCAGATATTGACACTGACAAATCTTTGTATTTATTTAAAATGGAGTATATTTGTTCTTTATTGAAGGAAGTGTTGATTGCATTAGATATAGAGGAGTCTAGTCCTCTTGATACTAAAACTAGTAAACGTTTAAATTCGGATTATAAACCTTATGTTATTCCAGAGGTTTTTCCAGTTCTTGATGCTATTTCAGATATGACTTCAAAGGAATGGAATAGACTGGGTACTTCTTTTACTCCTTCTTCAAGGTTTAAAAAATTGTATCCTTTGCCTACTGATAGATTGGAGTTTTGGGAAAAGATCCCCAAAGTTGATGGGGCCATCTCTACTCTTGCTAAGCGTACTACTATCCCTACGGAAGATAGTACTTCTTTTAAAGATCCTTTAAATAGGAAACTTGAATCCTATCTAAGGAAGGCTTATTTATGTTCAGGTCATCTTCTTAGGCCTGCTATTTCTTTGGCTGATGTTGCAGCTGCTTCAACTTTTTGGTTGGAAACTTTAGCGCAACAAGTATCAGACCATAATTTGTATAGCATTAAGTTCATTCAACATGCTAATAATTTTGTTTGTGATGCCATTTTTGATATCATCAGAATTGATGTTAGATATATGTCTTTAGCTATTTTAGCTAGAAGAGCTTTATTGCTTAAATCTTGGAATGCTAATATGACTTCTAAATCGACATTGCTATCTCTTTCTTTCCAAGGTAATAAATTCTTTGGTTCTCAGTTGGATTCTATAATTTCAACTATTACTGGGGGAAGGGGGCTTTTTTACCTCAGGATAAAAAATCTAAGGGTAAATTTAAAGCTTCTAACTGTTTTTGTTCCTTTCGACAGAATAATGAACAGAAACCTAGTCCTTCCCCTAAGGAATTTGTTTCCAATTGGAAGCCTTCCTCAGTCTGGAATAAATCTAAGCCATTTAAGAGATCTAAACCAGCCCCCAAGTCCGCATGAAGGTGCGGCCCTCATTCCAGCTCAGCTGGTAGGGGGGAGACTACAATTTTTCAAGGATGTTTGGATAAATACAGTCTAAAATCATTGGATTCAGAACATTGTCTCTCAAGGGTACAGAATAGGTTTCAGAGTAAGACCGCCTGTGAGAAGTTTCTTTCTCTCACGCATTCCAGTGAACCCCAAGAAAGCACAGGCTTTCCTGAAGTGTGTTTCAGACCTGGAGTCTTCTGAGGTAATCGTGACGGTTCCTTTTCAGGAACAGGGTCTGGGGTGTTATTAAAATCTTTTTCATTGTCCCAAAGAAAGAAGATTCGTTCAGACCAGTTCTGGATCTAAAAATCTTGAATAGTTATGTAAGAATACCAACATTCAAAATGGTGACTATAAGGACTATTCTGCCTTTTGTTCAGCAAGGGCATTATATGTCCACAATAGACTTACAGGATGCATATCTTCATATTCCGATTCATCCAGATCACTATCGGTTCCTGAGATTCTCTTTTCTAGACAAGCATTACCAATTTGTTGCTCTTCCTTTTGGCCTAGCAACAGCTCCAAGGATCTTTTCAAAGGTTCTCGGTGCCCTTCTCTCTGTAATCAGAGAGCGAGTTATTGCGGTGTTTCCTTATTTGGAAGATATCTTGGTACTTGCTCAGTCTTTACATTCTGCAGAATCTCACACGAATCAACTAGTGTTGTTTCTTCAAAGACATGGTTGGAGGATCAATTTACCAAAAAGTTCTTTGATTCCTCAGACAAGGATAACCTTTTTAGGTTTCCAGATAGATTTATTATCCATGACTTTGTCTCTAACAGACAAGAGACGTTTGAAGTTGGTTGCAGCCTGTCGCAACCTTCAGTCTCAGTCATTCCCTTCAGTAGCTATGTGCATGGAGGTTTTAGGCCTCATGACTGCAGCATCGGACGCGATCCCCTTTGCTTGTTTTCACATGAGACCTCTTCTTTGTATGCTGAACTAATGGTGCAGGGATTATACAAGGATATCACAATTAATATTCTTAAATCCCAATGTTCAACTATCTCTGACTTAGTGGTTAGATCACCATTGTATAGTTCAAGGGGCCTCTTTTGTTCGTCCAACCTTGATCGTGATCACAACAGATGCCAGTCTTTCAGGTTGTCGAGCTGTCTGGGGATCTCTGACAGCACAAGGGGTTTGGAAATCTCAAGAGGCGAAATTACCAATCAATATTTTGTAACTCAGTGCGATTTTCAGGGCTCTTCAGATTTGGCCTCTCTTGAAGAGAGAACCGTTCATTTGTTTTCAGACAGACAATATCACAACTGTGGCATATGTCAATCATCAGGATGGGACTCACAGTTCCCAAGGTTTGACAGAAGTATCTCGGATACTTGCCTGGGCGGAATCCAGCTCCTGTCTACTTTCTGCGGTTCATATCCCAGGTATAGACAATTGGGAAGTGGATTATCTCAGTCGTCAGACTTTAAATCCGGGAGAGTGGTCTCTTCACCCAGATGTGTTTTTTCGAATTGTTCAGATGTGGGGGCTTCCAGAAATAGATCTGATGGCATCTTATCTAAACAAGAAACTTCCCAGGTACCTGTCCAGGTCTCGGGATCCTCAGGCGGAGGCATTGACACTTCCTTGGAGTTATCAACCTGCCTATATTTTTCCGCCTCTAGTTCTTCCAAGAGTGATTTCCAAAATCATCATGGAGCACACAGGTTTTGGTATGTGGATCTTGTTCGGATGTCCAGTTGCCAGCCTTGACCACTTCCGTTAAGACCAGACCTTCTATCTCAAGGTCCGTTTTTCCATCAGGATCTCAAATAATTAAATTTGAAGGTATGGAAATTGAACACTTAGTGCTTAGTCATAGAGGTTTCTCTGACTCAGTAATTAGACTATGTTGCAGGCTCGTAAATCTGTTTCTAGAAAGATTTATTATCGAGTTTGGAAGACCTACATTTGATGGTGTTCTACTCATAAATTTACTTGGCATTCTTTTAGAATCCCTAGAATTTTACAGTTTCTTCAGGATGGTTTGGATAAGGGTTTGTCTGCAAGTTCTTTGAAAGGACAAATTTCTGCTCTTTCTGTTTTATTCCACAGAAAAATTGCTAAACTTCCTGATATTCATTGTTTTGTACAGGCTTTGGTCCGTATCAAGCCTGTCATTAAATCAATTTCTCCTCCCTGGAGTCTTAATTTGGTTTTAAAGGCTTTACAGGCTCCTCCGTTTGAGCCTATGCATTCTTTGGACATTAAATTGTTTTCTTGGAAAGTGTTGTATCTTTTGGCCATCTCTTCTGCTAGCAGAGTTTCTGAATTATCTGCTCTTTCTTGTGAGTCTCCTTTTCTGATTTTTCATCAGGATAAGGCGGTTTTGCGGACATCATTTAAATTCCTACCTAAGGTTGTGAATTCCAACAATATTAGTAGAGAAATTGTTGTCCCTTCCTTGTGTCCTAATCCGAAGAATTCTTTGGATGTGGTGAGAGGTTTTAAATTTTATGTTGAAGCTACTAAAGATTTCAGGAAGACTTCCAGTCTATTTGTTATCTTTTCTGGTTCTAGGAAAGGTCAGAAGGTTCCTGCTGTTTCCTTGGCTTCATGGTTAAAGTTTTTGATTCATCACGCTTATTTAGAGTTGGGTAAATCCCCGCCTCAGAGGATTACAGCTCATTCTACTACGTCTGTTTCCACTTCCTGGGCTTTTAAGAATGAAGCTTCAGTTGATCAGATTTGCAAAGCAGCGACTTGGTCTTCTTTGCATACATTTACTAAATTCTACCATTTTGATGTTTTTTCTTCTTCAGAAGCAGTTTTTGGTAGAAACGTTCTACAGGCAGCTGTTTCAGTTTGATTCTTCTGCTTATAACTTCAGTTTTTTCATTATAAAAATTGAAACTTTTGATTTGGGTAGTGGATTAATTTTTCAGCGGAATTGGCAGTCTTTATTTTTTCCCTCCCTCTCTAGTGACTCTTGCGTGGAAGTTCCACATCTTCTATAAGGTACGACTAGTCCACGGATTCATCCTTTACTTGTGGGATATTATCCTCCTGCTAACAGGAAGTGGCAAAGAGCACCACAGCAGAGCTGTCTATATAGCTTTTCCCTTAGCTCCACCACCCAGTCATTCTCTTTGCCTACTCTAAGTACTAGGAAGGGTAAAGTGAAAGAGGTGATAAAATATTAGTTTTTAATTTCTTCAAGCATAAAAAATAGCCAAATCTCACACAGACATCGTGTTGGCTTTTCTAAGATCTCACGGGTGGACAAAGGTGAATGTAAAAAAGTTCACTTATCCCTCTCACAAGAGTTCCATTCCTGGGAACTCTGATAGATTCGGTGGACAGGAACATTTTTCTGACGGAGGTCAGGAAATCAAAGATTTTAACCACCTGCCGAGCTATTCATTCCATTCCTTGGCCGTCAGTGGCTCAGTGTATGGAGGTAATCGGTCTAATGGTAGCGGCAATGGACATAGTTCTGTTTGCTTGCTTGCATCTCAGACCACTGCAACTATGCATGCTCAATCAGTGGAATTGGGATTATGCAGATTTATCGCCTCAGATAAATCTGGATCAAGAGACCAGAGACTCTCTTCTTTGGTGGTTGTCACAGGATCATCTGTCCCAGGGAATGTGTTTTACGCAGGCCAGCATGGGTAATAGTGACGACGGACGCCAGCCTATCGGGCTGGGGTGCAGTCTGGAATTTCCTGAAAGCACAGGGTTTATGGACTCAGGAGGAGGCTCTCCTCCCGATAAATATTCTAGAATTGAGAGCGATATTCAACGCACTTCAGGCGTGGCCTCAGCTGGCTTCGGCCAGATTAATAAGATTCCAGTTGGACACTATCACGACTGTAGCATATATCAATCATCAGGGGGGAACAAAGAGTTCTCTAGCGATGATAGAGGTTAGCAAAATAATTTGATGGGCAGAGACTCACTCTTGCCATCTATCAGCAATCTATATCCCAGGAGTGGAGAACTGGGAAGCGGATTTTCAAAGTAGTCAGACTTTTCATTCGGGGGAGTGGGAACTCCATCCAGAGGTGTTTGCACAATTGATTCAGCAATGGGGAACACCAGAATAGGATCTGATCTGAAACTTCCTTGTTACGGGTCCAGGTCAAGAGATCCTCAGGCAGTTCTGATAGATGCTCTAGCAGTACCCTGGTCGTTCAACCTGGCTTATGTGTTTCTACCATTTCCTCTCCTTCCTCGTTTGATTGCCAGAATCAAACAGGAGGGAGCCTCTGTAATTTGATAGCACCTGCGTGGCCACGCAGGACTTGGTATGCAGACCTGGTGGACATGTCACCATGGACTCTGCCACTGAGACAGGACCTTCTGATTCAAAGTCCGTTCCAGCATCCAAATCTAGTTTCTCTGCGGCTGACTGCTTGGAGATTGAACGCTTGATTTTATCCAAGCGGGGGTTCTCTGAGTCGGTCATAGATACCTTGATTCAGGCTCGAAAGCCTGTCACTAGGAAAATTTATCATAAGATATGGCGTAAATATCTTTATTGGTGCGAATCCAAAGGCTATTCATGGAATAAGATCAGGATTTCTAGGGTTTTGTCCTTTCTCCAAGAAGAATTGGAGAAGGGGCTAACAGCGAGTTCCTTAAAGGGACAGATATCTGCTTTATCAATTCTACTGCACAAGCGTCTGGCAGATGTTCCAGACGTTCAGTCGTTCTGTCAGGCTTTAGTTAGAATCAAGCCTGTGTTTAAACCTGTTGCTCCACCATGGAGTTTGAATTTAGTTCTTAAAGTTCTTCAAGGGGTTCCGTTTGAACCTATGCATTCCATAGATATTAAGCTTCTATCTTGGAAAGTTCTGTTTTTAGTTGCTATCTCATCGGCTCGAAGAGTTTCTGAACTATCTGCATTGCAATGCGACTCGCCTTATCTGGTTTTCCATGCTGATAAGGTGGTTTTGCGTACCAAACCTGGATTCCTTCCTAAGGTTCTTACTAATAGGAATATCAATCAGGAAATTTTTGTTCCTTCTCTGTGTCCTAATCCTTCCTCTAAGAAGGAGCGTCTGTTGCACAACTTGGACATGGTTCGTGCTTTGAAGTTTTACTTGCAAGCAACCAAAGATTTCCGTCAAACATCTTATTTGTTTGTTGTCTATTCTGGAAAACCTAGAGGTCAAAAAGCTACGGCTACCTCTCTTCTTTTTGGCTGAAAAGCATCATCCGTTTGGCTTATGAGACTGCTGGACAGCAGCCTCCTGAAAGGATTACAGCTCACTCTACTAGAGCGGTTGCTTCCACATGGGCTTTTAAAAATGATGCTTCTGTTGAACAGATTTGTATGGCTGCGACTTGGTCTTCGCTTCATACCTTTTCCAAATTTTCCAAATTTGATACTTTTGCTTCTTCGGAGGCTTTTTTTGGGAGAAAAGTTCTTCAAGCAGTGGTGCCTTCTGTTTAACCATCTGTCTTGTCCCTCCCGTTCATCCGTGTCCTGTAGCTTTGGTATTGTATCCCACAAGTAAAGGATGAATCCGTGGACTCGTCGTACCTTATAGAAGAAAAGTAAATTTATGCTTACCTGATAAATTAATTTCTTCTATGGTACGACGAGTCCATGGCCCGCCCTGTCATTTTAAGACAGATTATATTTTTTGATTTTAAACTTCAGTCACCTCTGCACCTTTTAGTTTCTCCTTTTTCTTCCTGTACCTTCAGTCGAATGACTGGGGGGTGGAGCTAAGGGAGGAGCTATATAGACAGCTCTGCTGTGGTGGATAATATCCCACAAGTAAAGGATGAATCCGTGGACTCGTCGTACCATAGAAGAAATTAATTTATCAGGTAAACATAAATTTACTTTTTTTTCTTTTTTCTTTATTAGATTAAAACTTATGATTTGGGTTGTGGATTAATTTTTTTCAGCGGAATTGGCTGTCTTTATTTTTATCCCTCCCTCTCTAGTGACTCTTGCGTGGAGTTCCACATCTTGGGTATCTGCTATCCCATCCCACGTAGCTCATGGACTCTTGCCAATTACATGAAAGAAAACATAATTAATGTAAGAATTTACCTGAAAATTTCATTTCTTTCATATTGGCAAGAGTCCATGAGGCCCACCCTTTTTGTGGTGGTTATTTTTTTTTTTGTATAAAGCACAATTGTTGCAATTCCTTTGATGCTTTTTTTACTCCTTTCTCATCACCCCACTTCTTGGCTATTCGTTAAACTGAATTGTGGGTGTGATGGGGGGTGTATTTATAGGCATTTTGAGGTTTGGGAAACTTTGCCCCTCCTGGTAGGATTGTATATCCCATACGTCACTAGCTCATGGATTCTTGCCAATATGAAAGAAATGAATTTATCAGGTAAATTCTTACATAAATTATGTTTTTACCTGCTTACCTTGCCCTATGTGATCCTGAAACTCTGACCTGTTAGGGAGGCCTGAGGAAAGGTTTGAAAACCAGTAAGATAGAACATGCAATTCTAAACAAATTTTCAATTTACTTCTATTTAATTTTCTTTGTCCTTTTGGAATTGTTTGTTGAAAGATTAGCAATGCACTACTGGGAGCTAGCTGAACACATCAAGGTACTCCAATAAAAAGAGGAATATATGCAGCCACTAATCAGCGGCTAGCTCCCAGTAATGCATTGCTGCTCCTGAGCCTACCTATTATTATATTAGGTATTAGATAATAGAGGTAAAATTATAAAGTTGAATCATGAAAGAAACATTTTGCGTTTAATGTCCCTTTAAGGAAAATGACATTTAAAGCAAAATGCATTTACTTTTTGGCCTACTTCTAAAGTAAAGTATCTCTGAAAAGAATGCTTCCATCATACTTGAAGGGATGGTATAGTCAAAATGAGACTTTCATGATTCAGATAGTTTTTTTAAATAACTTACTAATTTACTTTTGCTTTGTTTAAATTCAAACCTAGGCAGGCTCAGGAACAGCAATGCGCTACTGAGTGCTAGCTGAGTGATTGGTGGCTGCACATGTCTTGTCATTGACCCACAATGTGTTCAGCTAGCTCCCAGTAGTGCTTTGCTGTTCCTTCAACAAATTAAATCAAAAGAATTACACAAATTTGAATAAATTGGAAAGTTTTTAAAAAATTGTAAGCTCTGTATTATGAAAGAATGAATTTGGGTTTCATGTCCCTATTAAGTATCGTGCAACATTCTACACAGTCATTGGTTGCTCAAAGCACAAGCTCACTCACACCTGTCCCTAGTTGGAGACCTTGAAAGTTAATTCAGGCCTTTCCGGGTATGTATCCATAAATTGGCCTCTATTTATAAAAACCTTGTAAATTGCATTAAATGTCCCTTTAAATCAATACAAAAGGGCAAGAAGGTTAAAACAAAAATTCAAAGATGGAGATAGCAAGTTATCGTGAAATTTTTTGCAGGTTCATAACTAAATGTGCAGGGTTTTTTGTGTTATAGTCTTATACACCTAGGAAAACAATGCACACATTGTAGCGAGTATACTAAAGATTTAGGGGTAGATTTATCATAGTGCGAGCGGACATGATACAATATAACGTATCATGTCCGCTGCACATCGATAAATGCCGACAGCATACGCTGTCGGCATTTATCATTGCACCAGCAGTTCTTGTGAACTGCTTGTACAATGCTGCCCCTGCAGATTCACGGCCAATTGGCCGCTAGCAGGGGGTGTCAACCCAATCGTATTCGATTGGTTGATTTCTGTCCGCGGCCTCAGAGCAGGTGGACCAGTTATGGAGCAGCGGTCTTTAGACCGCTGCTTCATAACTTCCGTTTCCTGCGAGCCTGAAGGCTTGCATGAAAACATGGGCATCAAGCTCCATACAGAGCTTGATAAATCGGCCTCTTACAGTCCAGTGCTATGTTTAAAGTGATGGTAAACATTCCTCTTTGTATAGACAGATCTGCAATTTTAGCAATATTTTAGATGGAGTTTAATTCATCAGTTGTAATGTAGCAGTGAAATTGTAATACCTTGTACTCCGGCTGCCCACTTCAAAAGTCATTTTTATTTTGTGAGCTAATGATTTGAACTGTTCTCCATTCGGTGCTCTAGCAATACGGCACTCATACAATCTTTGTTGCTAGAGTGCTATTGGGGAAAAAAATGTCACCCCTATTGAATCAAGAATCGGTTCTCTGCCATGTTTTATTTTCCTTTTGGCCTCAAAAAATGTTTTGAAAAAAATAAAAACCATCTTGGAAAGCTGTGACAAGCTTAATTTAACAGTGATGATGATACTGCTGGTATCAGTAGTGAGTTGAAGAGATTCCATTTCTGCCAGTACTGAGCCTGCTACTCTTCAATTTCAAATAAGTTTTGTATTCCTTTCAAATGAAGAATGCTACCCTACCCTTGTTTACTTTTTTTAATGCATTTTTTACAGCATAACTCATTTTTCCCCCAGTCTATGCAAGGTCTTTTCTGTTTTCCTTTTTAGATTGTGTTCCATCAGTTTACCCTTGAAACATGGTCTCAAGAATCTTGTGCAATGTTGTAGGTGAGATTTGACTAGATAACACTTTTCTTTCATGTAATTGGCAAGAGTCCATGAGCTAGTGACGTATGGGATATACAATCCTACCAGGAGGGACAAAGTTTCCCAAACCTCAAAATGCCTATAAATACACCCCTCACCACACCCACAATTCAGTTTTACAAACTTTGCCTCCTATGGAGGTGGTGAAGTAAGTTTGTGCTAAGATTTCTACATTGATATGCGCTTCTCAGCATTTTGAAGCCCGATTCCTCTCAGAGTACAGTGAATGCCAGAGGGACGTGAAGGGAGTATCACCTATTGAATGCAATGGTTTTCCTCATGGGGATCTATTTCATAGGTTCTCTGTTATCGGTCGTAGATATTCATCTCCTACCTCCCTTTTCAGATCGACAATATACTCTCATATTCCATTACCTCTACTGATAACCGTTTCAGTACTGGTTTGGCTATCTGCTATATGTGGATGGGTGTCTTTTGGTAAACATGTTTTCATTTACTTAAGACACTCTCAGCTATGGTTTGGCACTTTATGTATTTATATAAAGTTCTAAATATATGTATATGAAACCTGATTCAGGTTTCAGTATATTTCCTTTCGCAGACTGTCAATTTCGTATCTGGGAAATGCATTTTTTAGGGAAAATTATTTCTTACCTGGGGTATAGTCTTTTTGCAATTGACTATTATTTTAAATTCGCGGGCAGAATTAGGCTCGCGAGGGCGCAAAATGCCAAACTATATTGTGTCATTTTGGCGCAAGATTTTTTTGGCGCAAAGTTACGTTCGATGATGCAGATTCGTAATTTACGGCGTCTTTGTCGACGCCGAGTCCTTTCGCAAGGTTGCGTCTTCAATGACGCAAGTGTGTCATTTCCGGATGTTGTTAGCGCCCAAAAAATTTCTCAGTTTGTTTGTGCGGCATTCTTGGCGCCAAATATTTTCATAATTTAAACCCTATTCCTATATGCCTCTTGCCTTTCTTCAAATTGGAATAAATCCAAGCCATTTAAGAGATCAAAGCCAGTCCCTAAGTCCGCATGAAGGTGCAGCTCTTATTCCAGCTCAGCTGGTAGGGAGCAGATTTAGATTTTTTTTCTAAGACGTTTGGATCAATTCAGTCCAAAATCATTGGATTCAGAATATTGTCTCTCAGGGGTACAGAATAGGATTCAGAGTAAGACCACTTGTGAGAAGATTTTTTTCTCTCACGCATTCCAGCAAACCCAGTATAGGCTCAGGCTTTCCTGAAGTGTGTTTCAGACTTGGAGTTATCTGGGGTAATCATGCCAGTTCCGTTTCAGGAACAGGGTCTGGGGTTTTATTCAAATCTATTCATTGTCCCAAAGGAAGTAATTTCATTCAGACCAGTTTTGGATCTAAAAAATTTGAATCGATATGTAAGAGTACCAACTTTCAAAATGGTGACTATAAGGTCTATTCTGCTTTTTGTTCTGCAAGGGCATTCTATGCCCACAATAGGCTTACAGGATGCATATCTTCATATTCTTATTCATCCAGATTGCTTTCAATTTCTGAGATTCTCTTTTTTTAGACAAGCATTATCAATTTGTTGCTCTTCCTTTTTGGCCTAGCAACAGCTCTAGTAATCTTTTCAAAGGTTCTTGGTGTCCTACTCTGTTATCAGAGAGCGGGGTGTTGCAGTGTTTCCTTATTTGGACGATATCTTGGTACTTGCTCAGTCTTTACGTTCTGCAGAATGTCACACAAATCAACTAGTGTTGTTTCTTTAAAGTCATGGTTGGAGGATCAATTTACCAAAAAGTTCCTTAATTCCTTGGACAAGGGTCACCTTTTTAGGTTTCCAGATAGATTCAGTGTCCATGACTCTGTCTCTAATAGACAAGACACAATTTAAATTGGTTTCAGCTTGTCGGAACCTTCAGTCTCTATTATTCCCTTCGGTAGCTATGTGCATGGAAGTTTTTTGGTATCAGGACTGCAGTATCGGACGCGATTCCCTTTGCTCATTTTCATATGAGACCTCTCCTGCTTTGTATGCTGGATCAATGGTGCAGGGATTATACAAGGTTATCACAATTAATATCTCCGACTTGGTGGTTAGATCACCATCATATAGTTCTAGGGGCCTCTTTGGTTCGTCCAACCTGGACTGTGATCACAACAGATGTGAGTCTATTCAGGTTGGGGAGCTGTTTGGGGATCTCTGACAGCACAAGGGGTTTGGGAATCTCAAGAGGCGAGATTACCAATCAATATTTTGGAACTCCGTGCAATTTTCAGGGCTCTTCAGGCTTGGCCTCTGTTGAAGAGGAAGCCGTTCATTTGTTTTCAGACAGACAATATCACAGCTGTGGCATATGTCAATTATCAGGGTGGGACTCAGTCCCCTAGCTACGATAGAAGTATCTCGATATTTCTTGGGCGGAATCCAGCTCTTGTCTAATTTATGTGGTACATATCCCAGGTGTAGACAATTGGGAAGCGGATTATCTCAGCCATCAGACTTTACATCTGGGGGAGTGGTCTCTCCATCCAGATGTGTTTTCTCAGATTGTTCAGATGTGGGGTCTTCCAGAAATAGATCTGATGGCTTCTCATCTAAACAAGAAACTTTCCAGGTACCTGTCCGGGTCCAGGGATCTTCAGGCGGAAGCAGTGGATGCGTTGAAACTTCCTTGGTGCTACCAACCTGCTTATATTTTCCCGCCTTTAGTTCTTCTTCCAAGAGTGATATCCAAAATCATCATGGAACAGTCATTTGTGTTGCTGGTAGCTCCAGGATGGCCTCACACACAGGTTTTGGTATGCGGATCTTGTTCAGGTGTCCAGTTGCCCACCTTGACCTCTTCCATTTAGGTCGGATCTTCTGTCTCAAGGTCCGTTTTTTCCATCAGGATTTCAAATCATTGAATTTGAAGGTATGGGAATTGAACGCCTAGTGTTTAGTCATAGAAGTTTCTCTGACTCAGTGATTAATACTATGTTACAGGCTCATAAATCTGTTTCTAGAAAGATTTATTATCAAGTTTGGAAGACTTATTTTCATGGTGTTCTCATAAATTCGCTTGGCATTCTTTCAGTTTTCCTTGAATTTTACAGTTTCTTTAGGATGGTTTGGATAAGGTTTTGTCTGCAAGTTCCTTGAAGGGACAAAACTTTGCTCATTCTGTCTTATTTCACAGAAAGATTGCTAAGCTTCCTGATATTCACTGTTTTTAACAGGCTTTGGATTGTATCAAGCCTGTCATTAAATCAATCTCTCCTCCTTGTAGTCTTAATTTGGTTTTGAAGGCTTTACAGGCTCCTCCATTTGAGCCTATGCATTCTTTAGATATTAAACTACTTTCTTAGAAAGTGTTGTTACTTTTGGCCATCTCTTCTGTTAGAAGAGTTTCTGAATTATCTACTCCTTTATTGTGAATCTCTTTTTTTTGATTTTTCATCAGGATTAGGCGGTTTTGCGGACTTCATTTAAATTCTTTCCTAAGGTTGTGATTTCTAACAACATTAATAGATAAATTGTTGTCCCTTCCTTGTGTCCTATTCCTAAGAATTCTTTGGAGAAATCCTTCCATTCTTTGGATGTGGTAAGACCTTTGAAATATTATGTTGAAGCTACTCGAGATTTAAGGAAGACTTCTAGTCTATTTGTTATCTTTTCTGGTTCTAGGAAAGGTCAGAGGGCTTCTGCCGTTTCCTTGACTTTGTGGTTAAAGCTTTGGTTTCATTTAGCTTATTTGGGGTCGGGGCAAGCCCCGTCTCAGCGAATTGCATCTCATTCTACTAGATCAGTCTCCACTTCGTGGGCTTCCTTTCTTTATCACCCCACTTCTTGGCTATTCGTTAAACTGAATTGTGGGTGTTGTGAGGGGTGTTTTTATAGGCATTTTGAGGTTTGGGAAACTTTGCCCCTCCTGGTAGGATTGTATGTCCCATACGTCACTAGCTCATGGACTCTTACCAATATGAAAGAAATGAATTTATCAGGTAAGTTCTTACATAAATTATGTTTTTTCTAATCTTGCCTTTCATACATTGAAGTATCCCAATATCTTTTTCTTCTCTATTCCCTATATTTTATGTCTTCTAATGGATACCCCCCCCCACACACACACACACACACCATAACTGATGTTACTTTTTCAAGAAAATTGTAATATTTAGTTTTGGGAATTTAAATCTAATCCAGGCTTCACACACCGCTCTCAAGGGCGGATTCTGCTTAACCAAAATAATGTTTCCCTCATGTTTTAATTTGAACTTTGTTACTCCTCTGCTAAACGCAAATTACTGATCAAGACAACAAATGCGATGCAGTCTGAGTGATATAGACCTCAGTTCCTTCCAACCAAATCTCATTCTTTGCCGTATTCCATTATTACAATGCAAGTGTCATTTTGGGCTCTTAAAACCGTTCTGTGTTTTGCCCGCTTCACATTTTGAAAACCACTGGTCTATTTTACACATTCCTAATTTCTTCTTTCTAAACTCATATTTCACCCTGTATGGAAATCTTCAACGCTTCTTGTACATTTATTTATACTATTGACAGTATCTTCCTATTCTCTAGAACTGAAAATATGCATCTTTTTTCTGTTATAAACTTAGTTTTCCAGCAAAGCTAAAATATCAAAGGACTATGGAGTAGTGCTTTTTCATTTGGGAGATAAATTCCATCTGGCAGTGGAGGACTAATTGCTCCAGTTTCAACCATTTAGGTTCACAATAAGAATGTCTTTTCAGAAGGGCATGCATTTTCTTTAAAAAGAGATTACAGGTTGTTTTTTTTTTTTTGCTTTTGTCTGTGCTGAAAAAAATAATTGTTTCTGTGATTGTGCAGTGTACACTTTACATTTGTATAAGCTATCCTTTTTTTTTTCTTCTCTGAACTAGGCGCTCCTGTGTCCAAATCTTCAATGTCAAAGCAGTGCTAAAAAATAACTAGTTATAAGGTCCATTATGTAAAGAGCAATGGTATCTCTGGTGAGTGAATTGTTGCTACAACATTAACATGTTAAATTTAATTAAAGTACAGTTAATAGGGGCAGCATTTTATGTTTACAACTAATGATGTGCATTTCTGTACATGTGCACAGATATGTACTGCACTTTCACAAGAAGAAATCCGGCTCTGAAAATAGCAGAATGCCGCTGGCGGCTACGATTTTCAGCATTTGTTTGCTAAAAAAGTTCACGAATGCCCATCCCTAGTTGTAAACATAAAATGCTGCACAAGAATACACATCCCTGTTTACAACCGTATAAAAACATAATGTATGGCTTAGACACCATATTTTTTTTAATTTTATTTGGGGGGGGGGGTGCATTGACCAAATTATCATGGCCATAGTTTCATATTGTATCAGATTGCATGTAGGTACAGGCAAAATGAGGGATCTTAAGAAGGTTAAAAACACAATTTTTATTTTTTTGAGATCTATTTGGATGTGATTGAGCAAACAAAACTTTCATCTGTCTTTTTTAAAAAGTAAATTGACAGGAGAGCAAGTATCATCCCCAGAGAAGTCATATTAACATATCAGCAAGTGAATGGCAGGTTACATGGAAACACATTTTCCATCTCTGCTGCAGACGCTACAGGATAATTTTAGCATCAGTTCTTGAATCTGGCAAATAATAAAAGGTTGTAGCTGTGTATGTTCCAAAACTAGTTTATACTGTTTCATAATAACATACACACATACCTAAAATATGGACAGGACAAATTTCAGCTAAAAGATTAACTAGAGACATTGCCCTATTAAAGTAATTTACAGTTTTTAGCAGAAACTATGTCTTCTAACACATGTTTATTTTTACTCTTCAGTAAGCAGAATTATGCCCATTGGGCAAGCTAGACATTCTCTGAAGTCAAGATCTTCAGACTTCTCTTCCCTTTAAATAGCCTTATTCTTCCCCATAGATCTAATTTTTTATATCCAGCTTTAGAGTTGTTAGTTTAGTACTGGACCTTCAGTTAGCTTAACGTTTTGCACGGATAAAGAAAGAAAACTTGTACACCATCCTTGTAGACTGCCATCTTTCAAAGCTCCACTCACACTGTGTGGTATAAATGACTTTTGTACTTGCTAGTTTTATAAGCAAAACCATACATTGCCTAGTGAGGACATGAAGTTCTATTGCTTAGACGCATCAGTGAACTTAGCTATAATAAATATGCCTCACAATAATTAATACACAGATGAAGAAGGTTCCTGGGCAGGCTGTCCGCTTTTATCATTGCTTGAGCCAGTACTTTTGCAGCCTTAGACCAGGGTGATCTCACTCTCACCTCAGAGGTGGCAAAGAGTTTAGGAAGCAGTGATCTGACAAGCTGCATCCTCGGCTTCATAATTGGAGCCCATTGTGGTCAACACATAGCTTAATTACTTGTAGGTCCCGCTCTACATTGTTAGCACACCTGATGTTTGTAAACCGATTTGACTCCATAACATAGTCATTTATGTACCTTGTAGCCTCTAAATTGCAGAATTGATTTCCCAAATGTGTTTATATTTCTATTTCATGGCACTTAATTCTTTCCCTGCCAAATATTATTACAATATATTTTGCAGTTTAAACTGTAGTCCTGTGTAATCTACCCCCTTAAAGGTATGTTAAACTTTACTTCCCCATTTTATCTTATGTATATGGAGGGGTGGAGGAACTAAATATAATTTGAATCAGAAGATTGTAATTTTTCTTATACCCCCAGAGAGAGGCTGTAGTACATTCTGTGGAATTCAGAACCCTGGCTCTCCTACATGCTGCAAACCAATTACTAAATATTTTTGCCAACAAAATTAAAGTTTTAAATGATTTTAAGATCCTCCTTATGTATTCAGATATTTTGCAAAATGGTGGTTCATTTCTTATACTTTGGGGAAAAAGTAAATACACTCTAGAATAATGAAAAAAATTACTTAATTTATCTAAATATTTCAAAACCACCTGAGCTGATCCACTCAGAATTTTCTGTTTTTGTAGAGACTGCCAATCAAATTTAATCCAAAATTGTTGCAGAGTTAGCATTTTAATATATAAACACACACATACATTAACAAAAGGAGAGATACATAAGCCTAGATTTAAACATGATGGGGCAGTGAATCTTTATGGCATGATTAAAACAGTATATTACGTAGAGAATATCCTGCCAATTATGTCTTTTGAAATAAAAGTGCATAGGAAATTTAAATTGTTTATAATAATATTCTTTAAAATTGTTGCGTTATTTACTACAATACAAGTATTCCAACTTGCATTAAATTGTCTATCTAAGAAGTTTAACGGATATAATTCCTTTTGTTACTTAAAGGGACACTGAACCCAAATTTTTTTCTTTTGTGATTCAGATAGAGCATGCAATTATAAGCAACTTTTTAATTTTTTCCTATTATAATTTTTTCTTCATTCTCTTGCTATCTTTATTTGAAAAAAAAGGCATCTAAGCTAAGGAGCCAGACAATTTTTAGTTCAGACCCTGGACAGCACTTGTTTATTGGTCCGTGATTTTATCAACCACATCAGCAAGAACAACCTAGGTTGTTCACCAAAAATGGGCTAACATCTAAACTTACATTCTTGCTTTTCAAATAAAGATACCAAGAGAATGAAGGAAATTTGATAATAGGAGTAAATTAGAAAGTTCCTTAAAATTGCATGCTCTATCTGAATCGTGAAAGAAAACAATTGGGTTCAGTGTCCCTTTAATATTACTGTTCTTATAGATTTTTTTAAAACTGCACCTTTTGTGAAAGAGAAGTAGATGTTCTTCCTTTACCTGATTAGGGTTTCTATAGAGCTGTTAAAATTCCAATGGATTTGAGCTTTGCCCAGTTATTGGTAGGGGTATAATTTATACTGCTATATTTTCTTGTTGAACCAATAATTTTTTTTTTTTTAATAAAGGAAAGAAAAATATCACATAGCTTCAGGAATCCTTTAAGTAGCGTCACTGGGAAAGGATAAGACTCTTAGAATCCATTCTTACAATTTCCTTCTTAATATGTTGAGAGTCCACAGAATCATTCCTTACTGTTGGGAAATACTAAACCTGGCCACCAGGAGGAGGCAAAGACACCCCAGCCAAAGGCTCAAATACTCCCCCTACTTCTCTCATATCCCAGTCATTCTTTGCCTTTCGTCACAGGAGGTTGGCAGAGAAGTGTCAGAAGATGCCTTATGAAGGGTATCTGCCCTTTCGAAATGGGACTGGAGTTTTAAGTAGTCTTGTCAGCCTGTCAGGGACAGCATTGACGAAAGTTAGTCTGGAGATGCAGTGAGAGTCTTTCTGCAAATAAATCCAGACTCGTTTTAACAGCTCCTAAGCAATCAGTGTGGACAAGTTTCACTGCCTGCTTCTTTCACTCAAGTCCATGTCAGGAGCGATGCTACAAGACTGTCAAACTTGAGAGGCTGTGTTTCTGTTCCACGGCATAGATTCCGGTAAGATCGTTTCATTTTTTTATACACATATGATAACGCAAGAAGACAGGGTCACAGTGTGGCTCCTTTTATCTATATGGAATCAAGGGTTAATATCTCCGGAGGGGGATTATTGAACAGAGGGGATTAATCTCATAATTTATTTTATTATGATTATGCTGCGACGTGTGAGATGACGCTCAGGCAGATGTTGGAATGTACAGGTTTCACTTTTGTTTTTGTAAACTGCGCAGCTTGATAGGCTTGGCACGCTTTTTCCTATAGCAGGGGTGGTCCTGCATTGCGCACCACGTGACCGGGTGTGGTCGCATTGATTTTCTCTTTTCCTGACCGAGCGGTTTACCAGAGAAGAAGCGGTTTCTCTGTTTGGCCTGGGTCATAGGTGGTGAGTGCCCCAGCCATTTGGGGTATAAAGGTGCCGTTTTCTCTTATTATTCATTAGCAAAAGCTATGGAGGATTCTGATGCGTTAGAGGGCACTCCCTCTTTACCCAAGTCTAATACCTGTCTATATTGTGAGGAGGCCGTGGTATACCCGCCTGCTCAATTATGTTCCACATGCCTTGATAATGTAATCATGTCAAAGAAAGTTAATATGTTTAGTACCACTGAGCTGTCCACCTCTGAGGAGTCTCCGTCCTGCGAGGTGCGCACCCTACAGTCATCTCCTAATACACATGCAGCTTCCCGTAGCACTCCTAATCCTTTATCTGGAGGGTCCCTTTTACCGCCACACTTTACTGAGCAGTTTCAAATGGCAGTGTCTGCGGCCTTTAATGCTTTACCTCGCCCTGCTAAGCGCATGTGAAAGGTCAAATATTGCTATCCTTCCTAGGGGTCATCTACTAGCTTATCGGAGTTATCTGATACAAGAGGATGCTTTTTCTGGATCGGAATCTGCTGCCTCCAGCTGCGGAGGAACCAGACTTTAAATTTAGGATTGAACATTTACGCTTTCTGCTAAAGGACGTTTTGGCTACTTTAGAGGTCCCAGAGCCTAAATTGCCTGAGGATCCTTTGATTCCTAAATTAGATAAGGTCTACGAGGACAGGGTTGTACCACAGACTTTCCCGGTTCCTGTAAAGATGGCGAACATTATAAAGAATGAATGGGAAAACCTTGGTTCTTAATTTTTCCCTTCTTTTAAAAAATTATTCTGGGTTCCGCACTCTCAATTGGAGTTGTGGGGTTTCATCCCCAAGGTGGATGGCGCTATCTCCACACTTGCTAAGTGCACTACTATCCCACTTGAAGATAGTTCGTTGTTTAAAGAGCCCATGGATAAGAAGATAGAAACTCTGTTAAGAAAGATGTTTCAACATACGAGATATTTGTTTCTACTGGCAGCGGCTGTTGCTGCAGTGGCTGGAGCAGCTACCTACCTCCTTATCTGAGCTGATCGAGGTGGAGGGTCCCCTCGATGTGATCCAGGAAAGAATTAAGGCCTTAAGGGTATCTAATGCTTTTATTTGTGATGCAAATATGCAGATTATTCGCCTGAATGCTAAAACGTAAGGTTTTTCTGTGTCGGGCACTCTGACTGAAGTCCTGGTCGGCGGACAGGACTTCGAAGTCAAGACTTCTTTCTCTTCTATTTAAGGGAAAGATTCTATTTGGTCCAGGCCTGGACTCAATTATCTTCACGGGAGGCAAAGGTGCCTTTTTACCGCAGGATAAGAAGAACAAACCTAAAGGACAAGGTCCTAATTTTCATTCCTTTCGTTCGGATAAATCCCAACATCAGCAGCCCTCTGCAAAGCCAAAGCAATCCAAGGGGACTTGGAAGCTGGCTCATTCCTGGAATAAGTCTAAGCAAAACAAGAAGCCAGCCGAGACGGCATGAAGGGGCAGCCCCCGATCCGGCTATGGATAAGGTAGGGGGCAGACTATCGCTCTTTTCAGGCACTTGGTTTGGGGACGTGCAGGTCATCACTCAGGGATTCAGGATAGGTTTCAAGTCTCATCCACCCAAGGGCAGATTCCTCTTGTCAAACCTGTTTTCAAGGCCGGAAAAATGAGAAGCCTTTCTGGGGTGCGTGAGGGATCTTTCCTCCCTGGGAGTCATTGTACCGGAACCTCTTGCAGAAAGAGGTCAGGGATACTACTCAAACCTTTTTGTGGTCCCGAAAAAGGAGGGAACCTTCCACCCGATTCTGGACCTCAAGTGCTTAAACAAATTCCTATCTGTCCCCTCGTTCAAGATGGAGACAGTAAGGTCCTTCCTTCCCTTAGTTCAGGAAGGACAGTTCATGACCACGATGTATCTGAAGGATGCTTACCTTCATGTTCCAATACACAAGGAACACTTCAAATTCCTAAGGTTTGCGTTCCTGGACCAGCACTTCCAGTTTATTGCTCTTCCGTTTGGTCCAACTACTGCTCCAAGAGTTTTTATGAAGGTTTTGGGGGCCCTGCTTGAAGTGGCCAGAACCAGAGGTATAGCAGTAGCGTCATACTTGGACAATATTCTAGTTCAGTCACCATCCTGTCTGGCAGAGGACCATTCAAAAGATCTCCTATTTCTTCTTTTGATCTCATTGATTGAAGACAAACTTAGAAAAGAGTTCTATTATTACCAGCACCAGGGTGGAATTCCTGGGTACTATAATAGACTCCATATCCATGAGGATATTTCTTACAGACCAGAGACGTTACAAGCTAACTTCTGCTTGTCTTGCCCTCCAGACCTCCTCAAGGCCCGCTGTGGCTCGGTGTATGGAGGGGATTGGTCTCATGGTGTCCAGCGTGGACATCATTCCTTTTGCCAGGTTCCATCTCAGACCACTTCAGCTGTGCATGCTGAGACAGTGGAACGGCGATCATTCGGATCTGTCTCAACAGATTTATCTGGACAACCAGTCGAGAGAATCGCTCTCTTGGTGGCTCTGTCCTGATCACCTGTCTCAAGGGACATCCTTCTTGAGACCATCCTGGGAGATTGTGACTACGAACGCAAGTCTAACAGGATGGGGAGCAGTTTAGGGTGCCAGGAGGGCACAGGGCCTGTGGGCTCGAGAGGAATCTCTCCTCCCGATCAACATTTTGGAACTGCGAGCGATCTTTAATGCGCTGAAGGCTTGGCCTCTTCTGAGTTTGTCCCAGTTTATCAGATTCCAATCAGACAACTGTCAGTGATCCACATTCCGGGTGTGGACAACTAGGAACAACTAGGATTTCCTCAGCAGACAATCCTTTCATCCGGGGGAATGGTCTCTGCATCCCTAGGTGTTTGTGGAGATTTGCAACAGATAGAGGACGCCGGAGATAGATCTCATGGCGTCCCGGCTCAATTCCAAGCTACCCAGATATGGGTCGCGGTCCAGGGATCCTCAGGCGGAGCTAATAGATGCATTAGCAGTGCCTTGGAGGTTCAATCTAATTTACATTTTTCCACCGTTACCACTTCTCCCTCGTATAGGGGCCCGCATTAAGCAGGAGCAAGAATCGGGGATACTGATTGCGCATCGTGGCCGCGAAGGATTTGGTTCGCGGACCTGGTGGTGATATCCTCATCTCCTCCATGGAAGTTATCTTGTCGCAGGGATCTGCTGGAACAGGGTCCCTTTGTTCATCAAAATCTAGATTCTCTGAGGCTGACTGCATGCAGATTGAACAATTAGTCTTAGCCAAAAGAGGTTTCTCAGAGAGAGTTGTTGACACACTCATTCAGGCTCGTAAGCCGGTTACTCGTCGCATCTACCATTAGTGTGGAGAGCTTACTTGTTCTGGTGTAAAGAGCGTGGTTTCGCTTGGCATAAGGTCAAGGCTACCAGGATTCTTTACTTTCTCCAGGAAGGTCTGGAGAAGGGCCTTTCTGCCAGTTCCCTGAGGGGACAGATTTTGGCCCTTTCTGTTTTGCTGCACAAGAGACTCGCTGAGCTCCCTGACGTGCAATCCTTAATTAAGGCTCTGATCAGGATCAGACCTGTGTTTAGATCTACCGCTCCGCCTTGGAGTTTGAATCTTGTTCTTAAGTTTTTGCAACGGGCTCTGTGTGAGCCTATGCATTCGCTTGACATTAAATTATTGTCATAGAAGGTTCTTTTTCTATTGGCTATTGTGTCGGCACGCAGAGTCTCTGAAATGGCGGCCTTGCAATGTGAGCCTCCTTATCTGGTGTTTCACACAGATAAGGCTGTTCTACGTACCTGCTTGGGTTTTCTTCCTAAGGTTGTGTCTGATCGTAACATCAATCAGTAGATTGTGGTTCCTTCCTTGTGTCCTAATCCTCCTTCTTCGAAGGAACGTTTACTTCATAATCTGGATGTTGTTCGAGCTTTGAAGTTTTATCTTCAAGCTACTATGGATTTTAGACAAACTTCGTCCTTTGTTTGTTATCTACTCTGGGAAGCTTAAGGGTCTGAAGGCCGCTTCGACTTCCTTATCTTTTTGGTTGAGGAGTGTTATACGCTTATCTTATGAGTCAGTGGGACTTAGACCTCCTCAGAAGATTACGGCTCATCCCACTAGAGCGATGGCTTCCTCTTGGGCCTTTAAGAACGAGGCCTCTATGGATCAGATTTGTAAGGTGGCTACCTGTTCCTCCTTACATACATTTTTAAAAATTCTACAAATTTTGAGTTTTTTGCTTCGGCTGAAGCAGCTTTTGGGAGAAAGGTTTTACAGGCTGTGGTGCCCTCAGATTAGGGTCCGCCTTTTCTTTATCCTTCCCGTTATCATTCAGTGTCCTCAAGAGCTTGGGTATAGTTTTCCCAACAGTAAGAAATGATGCCCTGGACTCTCCTCATATTAATAAGGAAAACATAAATTATGCTTACCTGATCATTTCATTTCCTTCTGTATGAGGCGAGTCAACGGCCCCTGCCCGTATACTCCGATGGGCTGACCAAAATTAGTTTTTCTCTTCTGGCACCATTTATACCCTGATATTTATCCTACTGTTCCTTGTTCCCTTGGCAGAATGACCGGGTTATGAGGGAAGTAGGGGGGAGTATTTGAGCCTTTGGCTGGGGTGTCTTTGCCTCCTCCTGGTGGCCAGGTTTAGTATTTCCCAACAGTAAGGAATGATGCAGTGGACTCTCCTCATACAGAAGAAAATTAATCAGGTAAGCATAATTTATGTTTTTGTTCCTTTTTGCATGTTTACAACAATGGTCATCTAAGACACACTGTGCTGAAGAAGCATTTTAATTGGGTTATATTAACTATTCAGACGTCTTATTTTTTTCTACAAACGCATGTAATGATTCATGTTCAGAATTTTTTCTATTGTGGAGCAGCAAATCCTCAGCCGTATTTCTTCATTATGGTACAGTTGCCATTCAATAAACTTGTTTTTAAAATAATCTTTGTCATAATCTTTATGCATTATTAAGTTGTTCAACTCGGTAAGTATTAACCTCTTTTTTTGATAACTTATCAATGTGTGATTTCTCTAATAAAATTTAAAATTCCAAACTTTTTTGTGTGTGTGTGTGGTATTGTCATTTACAACAGTACATCACAAGTCATTCCTAGTATAGCCCTCTAAACTCCATCAAAGTGGTACATTTTATTTTAGAAGCACAGACTCAGCTCAGATTATTGTCAAAAGTTGTTCTTAGTAATTGAGGGATAATCACTTTAGGCAACACATGAGGTAAGACTAAGGGCCCATTCCTTAAAAAATTATATTGTAGTGAAGGTATCGCCTTCACACCCAGAAACCTGCATTGTGGCATAAACAGTTGTTAAGATAAATTCTGCCTTTCTAAAATTCTTTGAGGTACCTGTCAGAACCAACAAGATTTCTTAGATAATCTCTCCAGACTAGTGAGTTTTAGAGATTCATACCCCAAAAGAGCAAAATCTCTGAAAAACAAAGCAGTCTGCAATTTCTTTGGTCATGTTTTTTAAAACATCTTGTATCTGATTCCTATCTCATTACTGGTGTGGTTTTCATTTGGGTTATGGTATCTATAAACCTCTATACACATCACGTAAGTTTCAAAATGCTGGTTATTAGGTGGCCAAGCACTATAGTGCTGGACACCTATTGTTTTTGCTCAGATTATTATTATTATTTCTCTTGTAAGGTGTATCCAATCCATGGGTTCATCCATTACTTGTGGGATATTCTCCTTCCCAACAGGAAGTTGCAAGAGGACACCCACAGCAGAGCTGTCTATATAGCTCCTCCCCTAACCCCCACCCCCAGTCATTCGACCGAAAACAAGTAAGAAAAAGGAGAAACTATATGGTGCAGTGGTGACTGTAGTTTAAAAAATAAAAACACCTGCCTTAAAGTGACAGGGCGGGCCGTGGACTGGATACACCACAAGAGAAAGAAATTTATCAGGTAAGCATAAATTTTGTTTTCTCTTGTAAGGTGTATCCAGTCCACAGGTTCATCGATTACTTGTGGGATACCAATACCAAAGCTTTAGGACACGGATGAAGGGAGGGACAAGGCAGGCACTTAAACGGAAGGCACCACTGCCTGTAAGACCTTTCTCCCAAAAATAGCCTCCGAGGAAGCTAACCCCCACCTCCAGTCATTCTCTTGCAACTCTCAACAAGATAGGAAGTATCAAGAGATATGTGGTGACTTAGTGTAGTGTTACCTTCAATCAAGAGTTTGTTATTTTTAAACGGTACCGGCGTTGTACTGTTTTACTCTCAGGCAGAAATTAGAAGAAGAATTCTGCCTGGAGGTTGATGATCTTAGCGGTTTGTAACTAAGGTCCATTGCTGTTCTCACACATAACTGAAGAGTATGGGAAAACTTCAGTTGGGGGAACGGTCTGCAGATTACCTGCTTTGAGGTATGTTCAGTATTTTTATTTCTAGAGAGATGAATAAGTTCTAGAAAATGTTGACAGAGCCTTGTGTATTTGAGGTAAGCTAGATGCAGTGATTTAACAACGACTGGGATCATGCTTACAAAACAGGGTAATACTCATGTTAATACTCATATTACTTAGTGATAAAACGTTTACATGTTTTCATAAATAGGACGTTTTTTCTCTGAGGGAGATAAGTCTTTTTTTGGGGCCTAGTTTTCCACATGGCTAGTCAGATACTCCTATGAGTATTTTTTTAAGGCACCTCTGACATCCAGTACATGGTGGGAGGGGCCTATTTTCGCGCTCTAGATGCACAGTTTCCTTCAGACTGAGACATCCAGCTTCCCTAGAGGAGTCGTTTGGCATCTGAGGACCATTATAAAGGATTTATTTCTTCCCTAAATCGTATTTGAAGACAGGTAGAAGCCTCAGCAGAGCTGTGGCAAGGTGCTCAATTGTCTTTTACAGGTGGTTGACGTTTTTTTAAATCCGGTTTGGGGGCTAAGGGGTTAACCATCCATTTGCAAGTGGGTGCAATGTTGCTTTAGTCCCTTACACACACTGTAAAAAAGACTTTACTATATTTTTACACTGTTTTGCAGTTTAAGTGCTAGTTTTTTTCTCTTAAAGGCACAGTAACGTTTTTGTTTAATTGCTGTTTCACCTTTATTAAAGTGTTTTCCAAGCTTGCTTGTCTCATTACTAGTCTGTTAAACATGTCTGACATAGAGGAAACTCCTTGTTCAATATGTTTTGAAGCCATTGTGGAACCCCCTCTTAGAATGTGTACCAAATGTACTGAAATTTCTATAAACTATAAAGACCATATTATGGCGCTTAAAGATTTATCTCCAGAGGATTCTCTGACTGAAAAAAGGGAGATTATGCCGTCTAGCTCTCCCCATGTGTCAGAACCTATAACTCCCGCTCAAGTGACGCCAAGTAGATCTAGCGAGTCTAATTCTTTTACCTTACAGGACATGGCGGCAGTTATGAATGCTACCCTCTCAGAGGTATTGTCCAAACTGCCAGGGTTACAAGGAAAGCGAGACAGCTCTGGGGCTAGAACTAATACAGAGCTTTCTGACGCTTTAATGCCTGTGTCCGATATACCCTCACAATACTCAGAAGCTGAGGCAGGAGAGCTTCTATCTGTGGGTGACATTTCAGATCCAGGGAAGGAGTTGCTTCAGTCTGATTCTGAAATGACAGCGTTTAAATTTAAGCTCGAACACCTCCGCTTATTGCTTAGGGAGGTTTTAGAGACTCTGGATGACTGTTAACCCATTGTAGTTCCAGAGAAATTGTGTAAGATGGACAAATACTTTGCAGTGCCTGTTTACACTGATGTTTTTCCAGTCCCTAAGAGGTTTTCGGAAATTATTACTAAGGAATGGGATAAACCAGGTGTGCCGTTCTCTCCCCCTCCTGCTTTTAAAAAGATGTTTCCCATAGATGCCGCCATACGGGACTTGTGGCAGACGGTCCCTAAGGTGGAGGGAGCAGTCTCTACCCTAGCTAAGCGTACAACTATCCCTGTCGAGGACAGTTGTGCTTTCCTAGATCCTATGGATAAAAAATTGGAGGGTCTCCTTAAGAAAATTTTTATACATCAAGGTTTTATTCTCCAGCCTCTTGCATGCATTGCCCCAGTTACTGCTGCAGCGGCTTTTTGGTTCGAGTCTCTTGAGGAGGCTCTACAGGTGGAGACCCCGTTAGATGATATTTTAGACAGGATTAAAGCTCTTAAGTTAGCTAATTCCTTTATTTCTGACGCTGTTTTTCATTTAACCAAGCTAACGGCTAAGAATTCAGGTTTTGCTATTCTGGCGCGTAGGGCGCTATGGCTTAAGTCCTGGTCAGCAGATGTTACTTCAAAGTCTAAGCTTCTTAACATCCCCTTCAAGGGACAGACCCTATTCAGGCCTGGTCTGAAGGAGATCATTTCTGATATTACTGGAGGAAAAGGTCACGCCCTTCCTCAGGATAGGTCCAATAAGTTAAGGACCAAACAGAATCATTTTTGTTCCTTTCGAAACTTCAAGAGTGGCGCAGCTTCAGCTTCCTCTAATGCAAAACAAGAGGGAAATTTCGCCCAGTCCAAACCAGTCTGGAGACCTAACCAGGCTTGGAACAAGGGGAAGCAGGCCAAAAACCTGCTGCTGCCTCTGACAGCATGAAGGAGTAGCCCCCGATCCGGGACCGGATCTAGTAGGGGGCAGACTTTCTCTCTTCGCTCAGGCTTGGGCAAGAGACGTCCAGGATCCCTGGGCACTAGAGATTGTTTCCCAGGGATATCTTCTGGAATTCAAAGGTTCGTCTCCAAAGGGGAGATTTCACCTCTCACAACTATCTGCAAACCAGATAAAGAGAGAGGCATTCTTACGTTGCGTTCAAGACCTACTGGTTATGGGAGTGATCCACCCAGTTCCAAAGGAGAAACAAGGGCAGGGTTTCTATTCAAACCTGTTTATAGTTCCCAAAAAAGAGGGAACATTCAGACCAATCTTGGATCTCAAGATCCTAAACAAATTTCTCAGGGTCCCATCGTTCAAGATGGAGACAATCCGAACTATCCTCCCTATGATCCAGGAGGGTCAATATATGACTACCGTGGACTTAAAGGATGCTTATCTCCACATTCCAATTCACAGAGATCATCATCAGTTCCTCAGGTTCGCCTTCCTAGACAGGCATTACCAGTTTGTTGCTCTTCCCTTCGGATTAGCCACGGCGCCAAGAATCTTTACGAAGGTTCTAGGGTCTCTACTGGCGGTTCTAAGGCCGCGGGGCATAGCGGTGGCTCCTTACCTAGACATCCTGATCCAGGCGTCGACTTTTCAAATCGCCAAGTCCCATGCGGACATTGTTCTGGCCTTTCTGAGGTCTCACGGGTGGAAGGTGAACAGAGAAAAGAGTTCACTCTCTCCTCTCACAAGAGTTTCCTTCCTAGGAACTCTGATAGATTCGGTAGAAATGAAAATTTTTTTGACAGAGGTCAGGATATCAAAGCTTTTAACTTCTTGCCATGCTCTTCATTCCACTTCTCGGCCATCAGTAGCTCAGTGTATGGAAATGATCGGCCTAATGGTAGCGGCAATGGACATAGTTCCGTTTGCCCGCCTACATCTCAGACCACTGCAACTTTGCATGCTCAATCAGTGGGATGGGGACTACACAGATTTGTCTCCTCTGTTAAATCTGGATCAAGAGACCAGGGATTCTCTTCTCTGCTGGTTATCTCAGGTCCATCTGTCCAGGGGAATGAGTTTCCGCAGGCCAGAGTGGACTATAGTGATGACAGATGCCAGCCTTCTGGGCTGGGGCGCAGTCTGGAATTCCCTGAAGGCTCAGGGTTCGTGGTCTCAGGAGGAGGCCCTCCTTCCGATAAATATTCTGGAGTTAAGAGCGATATTCAATGCTCTTCAGGCTTGGCCTCAACTAGCTGCGGTCAGATTAATCAGATTTCAGTCGGACAATATCACGACTGTAGCCTATATCAACCATCAGGGGGGAACAAGGAGTCCCCTGGCAATGATGGAGGTTTCCAAGATAATTCTATGGGCAGAGGTTCACTCTTGCCATCTCTCTGCTATCCATATCCCAGGAGTAGAGAACTAGCAGGCAGACTTTCTAAGTCGGCAGACTTTTCATCCGGGGGAGTGGGAGCTCCATCCGGAGGTATTTGCCCAGCTGATTCAACTATGGGGCAAACCAGAACAGGATCTGATGGCGTCTCGTCAGAACGTCAAGCTTCCTTGTTACGGGTCCAGGTCAAGGGATCCCCAGGCAATGCTGATAGATGCTCTAGCAGTGCCCTGGTCCTTCAGCCTGGCTTATGTGTTTCCACCATTTCCCCTCGTCTGATTGCCAAGATCAAGCAGGAGAGAGCTTCTGTGATTTTGATAGCACCTGCGTGGCCACGCAGGACTTGGTATGCAGATCTAGTAGACATGTCATCCTTCCCACCATGGACTCTGCCGCTGAGGCAGGACCTTCTACTCCAAGGTCCATTCAAACATCCAAATCTAGTTTCTCTGCGTCTGACTGAGATTGAACGCTTGATTTTATCAAAACGTGGTTTCTCCGAGTCGGTCATTGATACCTTGATTCAGGCTCGAAAGCCTGTCACCAGGAAAATCTATCATAAGATATGGTGTAAATATCTTCATTGGTTTGAATCCAAGGGTTACTCGTGGAGTAAGGTCAGGATTCCTAGGATACTATCTTTTCTCCAAGAAGGATTGGAAAAGGGATTATCGGCTAGTTCCTTAAAGGGACAGATTTCTGCTCTGTCTATTCTTTTGCACAAGCGCCTGGCTGATGTTCCAGACATTCAAGCATTTTCTCAGGCTTTGGTTAGAATCAGTCCTGTGTTTAAACCTGATGCTCTGCCATGGAGTTTAAATTTAGTTCTTAAAGTTCTTCAAGGGGTTCCGTTTGAACCCTTGCATTCCATAGATATCAAGCTTTTATCTTGGAAAGTTCTGTTTTTAGTAGCTATCTCTTCGGCTCGAAGAGTTTCAGAGTTATCTGCCTTGCAGTGTGATTCCTCTTATCTGATCTTCCATGCAGATAAGGTAGTTTTGCGTACCAAACCTAGGTTTCTTCCTAAGGTAGTATCTAATAGGAATATCAATCAGGAAATTGTTGTTCCGTCACTGTGTCCTAATCCTTCTTCAAAGAAGGAACGTCTGTTACACAATCTTGACGTGGTTCGTGCTTTAAAGTTTTATTTGCAAGCTACTAAGGATTTTCGTCAAACATCTGCATTGTTTGTTGTCTACTCTGGAAAGAGGAGAGGCCAAAAGGCTTCGGCAACTTCTCTTTCTTTTTGGCTGAGAAGCATAATCCGTTTCGCTTATGAGACTGCTGGCCAGCAGCCTCCTGAAAGAATTACAGCTCATTCTACTAGAGCGGTAGCTTCCACATGGGCTTTTAAACATGATCCTCTGTTGAACAGATTTGTAAGGCGGCGACTTGGTCTTCGCTTCATACTTTTTCTAAATTCTACAAATTTGATACTTTTGCTTCCTCAGAGGCTATTTTTGGGAGAAAGGTCTTACAGACAGTGGTGCCTTCCGTTTAAGTGCCTGCCTTGTCCCTCCCTTCATCCGTGTCCTAAAGCTTTGGTATTGGTATCCCACAAGTAATCGATGAACCCGTGGACTGGATACACCTTACAAGAGAAAACAAAATTTATGCTTACCTGATAAATTTCTTTCTCTTGTGGTGTATCCAGTCCACGGCCCACCCTGTCACTTTAAGGCAGGTGTTTTTATTTTTTAAACTACAGTCACCACTGCACCCTATAGTTTCTCCTTTTTCTTACTTGTCTTCGGTCGAATGACTGGGGGTGGGGGTTAGGGGAGGAGCTATATAGACAGCTCTGCTGTGGGTGTCCTCTTGCAACTTCCTGTTGGGAAGGAGAATATCCCACAAGTAATGGATGAACCCGTGGACTGGATACACCACAAGAGAAAGAAATTTATCAGGTAAGCATAAATTTTGATTATTATTATTATATTTTTCCGCCGTTTTATTCAAATGCTTATAATAACAACAACAGCATAACTTAAAAACTGAACTTGGCACAGTGCTAGAGATCTATGCTGTGCATAATCCTATGCAACATAAATCTCATAGGTCATGTGATCTAGCAGCCATATTGCTTTTTGCGACATTTTTCAACAAACGCTTTAAAATCTTCTCCGGAACTGCTTATGTTACAGTTGTGAAACTTGCTATGTGCATTGCTGTACTGACCTAGAATAAAGTTTGTTCAAGAGAAGTGATTTAGTCACATGATCTAGCTGCCATTTTGAAAAGTGTGAAAATCTTTAAACATCTTCTCTAAAACCGCTAAGTGCAATGAAGCGCAATTTTGCACATGTGCTCTTTGCAAGGTCTGCTACTAAGATTGTTCAAACTGCGGATTTTCCATAATCAACATGACCGCTATGAGCCATTCGCCTTTTTATCACTGTTAAATTGCTTAAATTTGCACTTTATGCATTATGTTTACACTATTTAACTATATTACAGTGTATAGACACATAATTACACATAGTCATGACCCCTAAAGGCAATATTGCAGTCAAAATTCGCACTGCGCAGTCGCCTTCGTGAAATAAAACATTTGCAAATTTTCATGAAACTTCTGCAAATTGTAGAGATCTATAGTGAGCATTAGTATGTGCAATTTGAAAGCCATACATTGCATAGCTTGGCGGCCATTTTGTTTCATATGCGCCATTTTTTAAAACTATAAAAGTCTTCTCCGAAACCGCTTATGGGACAGACTTGAAATTTTGTTTATAGAGTTATCTTATGACTAACATTCAGATTTTTTCAAGAGAAGTTGATACGTCATGTGGTTTGGCAGCCATTTTGAATTGTTCAAAATTGCTTAACGATATATTTAAATTAATAATAAAACAAAAAACGTTTTACAAAAATGCTTTATTTTTGCCATGTTTATTGACATCTATAGTGTGCACTATTGTGCGTAATATGGAGGCTGTATATCTTACGATCGGGCATCCATCTTGGGTTACGTGAAAATGTCAAAATTCTATTTACCCTGCAACCGCTTATGTAAGAACTTTGAAATTTGCTGTACAGTCTTATATTGTGACCTAGATTCATAATTGCTCATTAGGAGAGAATCAGTCACATGATGCAGCAGCAATATCGGTTTTATGTTTATCGTAATTATTTGTAATTCAATACTACCTCTTTTGAGTAAATTGCTCACAAAACACAAATTACTTATGCTAAACTATTTAAATCAGGTATGCTTGTACAGCCTATTACAATGCTACATCTCATGCAATATTGAACTCATAGGTCATAAGGTTACGCAGCCATATTGTTTTTTGCAACAAATTTCGAGAACTGCTTAATAATCTTTAGCTCTGGAACTGCTTATGTTGCAACTTTGAAATTTGCTGTGCTTAGTGTGGCTATGACCTAGATTTGCCATTGCTCAACAGAAGTGACTTGGTCACATGATGTAGCAACCATCTTGCATTTTGCGAAAATCTTTAAACATCTTCTTCTCTTAAACCACTTAGTGCAATAAAGCGCAATTTTGCACATATGCTCCTTGCAAGGTCCTCTACCAAGATTGTTAAAATTGCGATTTTTCCACAATCAACATGACTGCTGTGAGACATTAACCTTTTTATCGCCATTTAATTGCGTAATTTTGTCTATAGTGAGCATTAGTATGTGCAATTTGAAATCCATACATTGCATAGCTTGGCGGCCATTTTGTTTCGTATGCGCCATTTTTTTAAATTATAAAAATCTTCTCCGAAACCGCTTATGGGACAGACTTGAAATTTTGTTTATAGAGTTATCTTATGACTAACATTCAGATTTGTTCAAGAGAAGTTGATAAGTCATGTGGTTTGGCAGCCATTTTGAATTGTTCAAAATTGCTTAACAATATATTTAAATTAATAATAAAACAAAAACCGTTTTACAAAAATGCTTTATTTTTGGCATGTTTATTGACATCTATAGTGAGCACTATTGTTCATAATATAGAGGCTGTATATCTTACGATCGGGCAGCCGTCTTGGTTTACGCGAACATTTTGAAAGTCTATTTTCTCTGCAACCGCTTATGTAAGAACTGTGAAATTTGCTGTACAGTCTTATATTGTGACCTAGAGTCACAGTTGTTCATGTTGAAGGAATTAGTCACAATCTGTGGCAGCCATATTGGTTTACGCAAAAATTTTGAAACTGTGTTTTCTTTCCAACCGCTTATGTTAAAGCTGTGAAATTTGCTGTATAACCATATATTGTCACCTAGAGTTACATTTGTTCATGTTGAAAGTATAGGTCATATGGTGTGGCAGCCATTTTAAAAAAACGCAAACATTTCGAAAATGTGTTTTTTTTCCAAATGCTTATGTTAGAACTGTAAACAGTTGTTGTATAGCTTTATTTTGTGACATAACTACTTATATGACTTTGCAAAAATGATGCGCTGGCCACCTCTATTGCTGCTTGCAGCTATATTTTTACCAGTAGTTCTTTTATTTTCTCTCTCATTTAGTTTTTTCAGCTTTGCTTACTATAATATTTGATTGCTTAGCAACAGATCAATGTCTGTCCTAGCAATTACTATATTTGGAAATTGGGATTGTGCTTTTATGTTTTTGTCTTTTCCTCTCTTGTCTTTGTTTCAAGAATATAACATAGTTTACAGACCATAACAGGGATTTAGGGGGAGGAAAGGCATATGTAAAGTGATATATTTTTAGTCTATATTTTATAAGATGAAAGATAGAGCTAAACTATTTACCCCTTGTGTTATTCATATGTAGCAGTCTTTTTTTTTTTTTTTTTTAATAATTTTTTTATTGAGGTTTTACATATCAAACACAAAACATACTACACCTGTTGATAACAGAGAGAAAATATAAACAACATTAAGCGAAACATTTCAGCAGTTATAAAGTACATTGTTAGCAGGCTGATGAAACCTCGATTTTGCAGTGAAATAGCATAAATAACTGATCAGTTGAAAACACAGTTTTAGGCCAAATGGGCCAGAAATATAACATATAACTGTTGATCAGGTGGGTAGCTCTTTAGGAGCTTCAGGTAGAGAAAGAATAAGTATATAATGAGGGGGGGGGGAGAATTTCAGCGGGTAAGCAACGCTCTGTAAATGAGGGAAAGGGTGGAGGGGCGGAGCCATATATACAAAGGTAATTTAAGGGACATGGCAGAATAAAATGTATTAATCGTAAGCTAGAGGGAACTAGGTAGCGTAATATGCAGTTAAACCAAAACAGTAATACGTAAGGTTCTCTACAGGAATAGAGAACAGTTATACCCTCTAAGAAGGGATGATAATGATGAGATACGTTTGATCATACTAGAACATATTATACATTTGTCACCTATAATAGTCTGCAAGAAGGTATAGTAACCTACAGAATATCCTTAACAGCATCATATACCAGTACTAACCAGGACATGGCAGCCATATACACAATGCTCTCTGAGGTAGACCCCAAGAGGATCAGAAGTAATAGGCAGGACCACATCTAAATTAGTCTGGCAGAGTTATATTAAAGCTATGGATTTGCCATTTGGTTCTCAGGTTTCTATAAGGCAAAGTAAGCCATAGGGTGATAGAGAGAAGTAAGGTGCGTGAATATGTAAAAAGGAAGACCTCCCTATGTATTTAATATAATGCACACTGAAGCTTACCGGTAGGTCTGTCTTGCAAGATGCTCGTATATTAGGGACTAATACTTTATCCCCTGTACAGGAATCAGTCCAATAAGTATTGGTATAACCATAATGATACTGTAAGGGAGTGCCTCTGTATGTACAAGGAAGGATAAGCTATAGAGCAGGTTAGACATCATACTTACAATAGTAACAAGATAAGTTTAGTCATATGAGAGCAGATTACATATGCGATATGAATCATAACCTGCAAAGAGGCATAGTGGCTTATGAAATACCTATAATATTAGTACCATATTGTACTAGTGGGAACATATGAAGAGTATGTAGAATTTTCACTGAATTAGACCCTAAAAGGGATAGTTGCTTTAGACATAAATACATTTTGATTAGTTCGGGAGACCCACATGCAAGCTATTTGACCTATGTTTCACAGGTTTTCATAAGGCAGAATAATGACGCTAGAACTAAACAGAGAGCTGAGCTGCTGCTGCATTTAAGTGAGTCTGTTAGTATAGGGTCCTAAGTTATAACCGCCTTTTATACACACGTTTCATCAAAGTGGCCCAGTTGTCTAAGCATAGTATAAATATGGAATACCTCTAGTAGACTAGTACAAGGGAAGTTGTTGCAAAGTGAAATATCTAGATATTTTCCTTTGTCAAGCAAGCCCATAATAGGCCATAGCGTTAACATAGAGTATATAACAATGATTAAAGTAACTTGTAGAGTGTTTTACCCTTATATAGCTATGGAGCTATTATTATCATTCCAAAAATGAGATGTAAACAAATGTACAAAAAAACACAAACATCAACAGTGAGCAGTCTAGTATATAATAAACAATAGGATGGTATTATTCTCTAGGCACTCATCAAAGCTTTTGTACTCCTATAGAGGGAGCCTAACATATGCACACAAGCTAAAACGGCAAGTAAAATTAGGTCAACTTTAAATGTATTGCAGAAACATGAGAGTATCAGCTAGGCTCATGAGGCAGAGTCTAATCTTGTCATTTAGGTGGAAGGAGTGCTTATAGTATTAGAAGGTATGTGCAGGTGGCACAAGTGTCCCAAGCTTGCCTCACACCCTATCCACTGCCGGTATGTAATAAATCCGGCCACCCGGAACATAAGGGCTTTTCAGTATATTACTGCGAAGCATGCCATCCATGCTGTGAGTCTCGTGTGGGAATTTTCTTTGAGAAGGCAGGAAAAGATGGAGCCCTAAGTTATCTTTAGGCGGGATCAGATGAACAGCTTAGAAAACAGCCGCAGGAGGCATTGTCATAAGAAATTACCCTGGGGAAATAAGTACATACAGTTGTAGCAGAAATGTGTGAATAAAAGTGTCAAGGTACAGAGGTAAAAGCGTATCAGACCCTCCTTATATCATTCACACACCCAGTACCGCTGAAAACCTCCAAGTTATCCAATGCCTAAACGAGACCAATTTCCATGCTGCCCGATACTCTGGAGACCTAGACCGCTCACGGTAAGCCCTCCAAACATATCTAACTTCCCCACATATGGCTCCACCATCGGCGGGACGGCAACCGCTGATCTGGGATAGCCCACATCGCATTTGTACAGCATGTACCCGGTACTATATGCTAGTATCAAGGGTGCTTGATCAGGGACTTTGTCTCCGGTGAGTTCATATAGGCATGGGTAGGCTCTTAGGGGATCCTGATAGACTCTCTCATAGAATCGTGGCTGGCTCTTGTTAGTATCGGCGCCGTCATGCACCCGATCATGCTTCAGGAGGACGGCTGCAGTGATGTGAGTATCTGGAGGGCAGGGTGTCAAATCAGAACTGCTTCGCTGGGTGGACATGCCGCAGCTGTTTGTAGTAAGACCGCTACTTGATGCACATGTAGATGATGCAGGATTTGAAAATACGGCTCTTCTCCCAAGCTGCAACCAATAAATCTTCTTTTTAGTAGCCATGTAAGGAGCGATCCTAGCAAAGTGTATCTGTAGCAAATCGGCTCTGCCCTCTGCCATCTTGTTTATAGTGTCGGTCTTCAAAACACATGGTTCTCTCAGTGTATGCACTAGTTTGTGAAAGTTATTTTGCATCTTAAGTGCTATCTCAGATAAAAGCATCCGTATCTCATCCATATTCAAATGCTATATAGTTTTGGCTTTGTTCGAAGCAAGACGGCTACAGTGGGGCCAGGACTGTGTATCTCACCACCTGAAGCGCACAGGCCCTCTCTGATGTCACAATAGAGTAGTTTGGCCGTAAAAATACTTTGTAAGGTGATCCTTAGGCAGGGATTAGTAGTTGTCTATTGATATGCTAAAATAACACTTCTTCCCTATCCTATATAATAAAAGACAAGAGTTTGTCTGAAGCCGTCATGCGCAGTTCAGACAAACTCTTGCTGATCGCACGCGCACCCACCCGGCAGCAGCGCGAGGACCCGGCAGCTCAGCTGAAACACAGGAGCGTGCGAGGACCCGGCAGCTCAGCTGAAACACAGAGGACAGAGAGAGAGAGAGAATCACACGGCCCGTGTCAACGGGCTTTAGGACTAGTAAATATATATTAAATTTGGTCTTAGTCATGGAGCTGTAAGAATATGCGTCTAGTTGCTTCAGCTGTTCAGCTGTTGGCTCCGCCCCCCCATATGTAGCAGTCTTTTAAGTTGCATATTAAGTGAGAGTTCCAGACTTTTGAGGTTCCAATCTCAGAAATTTACTTTCAATAATGGATCACTGATTTATTTTTATTGCGTCCAAAGTTGTGTCTAATAAACATGAGTTTAACTAGACATCTCGTAATACTAATATTAGGACTAGTGTTAATATTTGCACAATGCATTTATAAGGCACTATATGACTGTTTTGTAATAATTGTTTACTAAGGGAGCACCTAGCATCATCTTTCTGACATCTGGCTACTAAATGTTGCCAGAAAACTACAGATCATGACCAAGTTTCGTGATATCTAGCTATTACGTTACTTTTATTATACATTAGTAGTACAAATATGTGCATTAATAATTTATTATTTCATGTTAGTGATTAGTAAGATGCTATGGATACTAAATAGGATGGTTTTCCCCTGACATTAGGCTGTTCCCTACAAAAATTGCACTAGCATGAGCATAGAATAATAATACACAGGCATTTAATTTGCTGTTACAGGATTTTTCTGGCCTGTGACTGGGTATCCCCAAGTAAGGCATGAAATACTGCTACACAACCTACTTCATGTCATAGATAAATTAAATGATTGTTTTACAAATGGGTTGCTTTTTCTCATGGATGCAACCTTGTTTTCCTTAGGAAAATGGCAATGGAGTGAAACAATTTAATCATTTTAGCTGAGCATGTAGGTTCAGAAACTGGAAAAGGTTTATGGTATTCCTCAGTTATGTTTTACCTCCAGCATGGAGAAGGTGAAACAGAGAAGTGTTCTGCCTCAATGTCGATTACAGGATCCAAGGCCCATTTTCCCCCTCAATAGTGCCTCCTGGTCAGAGGGGTTGACAAAGGCGTTCAGACAGGCAATGCATTGTGTTATAATCCTACTAACGAGGGTTTTCAAGTAGTAACCAAAGAGCCAAATTTATATTATAGCTATATTTATAGCTTTGAAAACATCCGGAAAACTCTTAGCAAGTCAGGTTAAATAATATTTGAGCACGTGAATCTAAAAGGCAAATAATATTCAGAAGAAATTAGTAAAATTGTTAAGAATTGTTTTAAAAATAAAATGTATTTGCAAACTATTTACCTAGATTAAAAAGAAAAATTCTGTGACAAGATCAACATACCAAAAATTAGCTTGGCACAATTAGATAAAGTGGCATGGTCAGATTGACTTCTAAGTGAATATGACAAAATTAATTTTGGTCCTAGCTAAATTACTTATTCGATTACTTGCCTGGCTAAGCTTCAACTAATAATTTAAATAGATATTAAACATTGCTCCTTTTGTAAAAACAAATATGTTAAATCAAAGTAAACATAAAAAAGACTGTGTAAAAACAGCATACAACTTACTTGCACAATTATCACTTAGAATTTCTCAATGTAGCTTCTGCCCCCAATGTGATAAGAGTGAATCATTTTTTTAAACTTGTTTCATTCTGCCAGTTCTGAGCATGAGCAAATCTGACTCCCTGTTTATTCAGCCTATTCACTTAATACTAAACAAACTGGACTTTTTGTGACATCATGCTAGATAAGCTTCCTGTAGAGACTTGTACAGCTGGGACAGGAAGTAATATACACTGCACAAAAAAGTTTTAAAAATACAAGTTAAGGGAGAGGAACAGACGTGTTTCATAAGAGTTCCTGCTTGTATAACTTATAAACTTAATTCCACTGCAATTTTATATATAAAATCAGATATTTTGAGCTCATACAACTTGACCTACAAATGTTTTTGCGATTACTGAGACGCCAAGATTGCACAATTAGGTTGAGTAGGAGCTACGACACTGCACTGCTGCTTGATGAGGCCCTGATCCCGGGAACTACCACGCTGCTCTCACTGTTCTACTTCTATATCTAACCTTTGGAAAGACATGCTGTCGCAGTAACAAGTCAAAAGCCAGTTTACAGTGACTGATCGTCTGGGCCCCATATATACAACTCTGAGGCTAAATCTGCTTTACACATGGAGTACTTTGATAGATGCGAGACAAAAGTGGCGCAGCTACTGGATGACCACTTTACCTCACTAAACCGAGAACTCAGCACCTTAATTGATCTGGCAATGGGGAAGTCACACCACGGAGAGAGCCCTCTGACGCCATACAAAGTGAGTCAGGTGCATGAGTGAAAAGATAACAAACCTTTGGAAAGACATGCTGTCGCAGTAACAAGTCAAAAGACAGTTTACAGTGACTGATCGTCTGGGCCCCATATATACAACTCTGAGGCTAAATCTGCTTTACACATGGAGTACTTTGATAGATGGGAGAAAAAAGTGGCGCAGCTACTGGATGACCACTTTACCTCACTAAACCGAGAACTCAGCACCTTAATTGATCTGGCAATGGGGAAGTCACACCACCGAGATAGCCCTCCGACGCCATACAAAGTGAGTCAGGTGCATGAGCGAAATGATAACACCTGAGAGGAGACCAGGGATAGCAGCCGATCGGCTATGATACCAAGACAGGATCAGTTTAGTAATCCTGACATTACACGCACTGACGGGAGCACTTCGAAACATCCACAGAGCATATCTGAAAATGCCTGCCTCAACTTTTTGAAAAGGGAGTCCTCACGCACTGAGGAATCAATTGACAGATCACGACCGTCTGTGAGAAGACGGCTACAGCTCAGGGATGCTCCTGTCCTCCTCAGTGCAATTGTTAAGCATGACATGCTAGATTCCGGTACGCAGAGGAAATTAACAGCAGCCTCGTTTAGCCTGACCGGGATGGAGTTAGAGCTCTGTTGCACAGAACAACCTTACTGGTTCAGCCGCTCCATAGAGCCCCTGGTTCATCAGCCATTTACTGGAATCGTTTATGATCCTTTTCTAAGCAAAAACTGCTGATCTACATTTCTTTCATGTAATTAGCAAGAGTCCATGAGCTAGTGACGTTTGGGATATACATTCCTACCAGGAGGGGCAAAGTTTCCCAAACCTCAAAAATGCCTATAAATACACCCCTCACCACACCCACAAATCAGTTTTACAAACTTTGCCTCCTGTGGAGATGGTGAAGTAAGTTTGTGCTAGATTCTACGTTGCTATGCGCTCCGTAGCAGGTTGGAGCCCGGTTTTCCTCTCAGCGTGCAGTGAATGTCAGAGGGATGTGAAGAGAGTATTGCCTATTTGAATTCAATGATCTCCTTCTACGGGGTCTATTTCATAGGTTCTCTGTTATCGGTCGTAGAGATTCATCTCTTACCTCCCTTTTCAGATCGACGATATACTCTTATATATACCATTGCCTCTACTGATTCTCGTTTCAGTACTGGTTTGGCTTTCTACTACATGTAGATGAGTGTCCTGGGGTAAGTAAGTCTTATTTTCTGTGACAGCTATGGTTGGGCACTTTTATATAAAGTTCTAAATATATGTGTTTAAACATTTATTTGCCTTGATTCAGGATGTTCAACGTTCCTTATTTTCAGACAGTCAGTTTCATATTTGGGATAATGCATATGAATAATTCAATTTTTTCGTACCTTAAAATTTGACTTTTTTTCCTGTGGGCTGTTAGGTTCGCGGGGGCTGAAAATGCTTCATTTTATTGCGTCATTCTTGGCGCGGACTTTCTTGGCGCAAAAATGTTCTTGTCATTTCCGGCGTCATACGTGTCGCCGGAAGTTGCGTCATTTTTTTTGACATTTTTGGCGCCAAAAGCATTTAGGCGCCAAATAATGTGGGCGGCTTTTTTGGCGCTAAAAAATTTGAGCGTCATTGTTCTCTCCACAATATTTAAGTCTCATTATTTATTGCTTCTGGTTGCTAGAAGCTTGTTCATTGGCATTTTTTTCCCATTCCTGAAACTGTCATTTAAGGAATTTGATCAATTTTGCTTTATATGTTGTTTTTTCTATTACATATTGCAAGATGTCTCAGATGGACTCTGAATCAGAAGCCACTTCTGGAAAAACGCTTAACTGAGTTTCAGTTCTACCAAAGCTAAGTTCATTTATTTTAAATGTTATAAATGTTTATCTTTAGCTATGGTTTGTAATAAGTTATTATGTTATACTTTTACATGCGGAATCCATTAGTATTTATGCTTTATATATTTTCTTTTCTTACAAGAAATATTTAGAAGACTTATAAGAAATATTTTTCTGATTCTATGTTAAAGGCTTTGTCTGACTTCGTGCCTTCTAATAAAATTTTTAGGTCTTTTTCACTTCTTTTTTAATTATTGAAGTTTCAAATGACCAACAACATACTGATTTATCCTTCTCTGATGATGTTTTTTTCTCTTTCAGAAATTTTCTTCATCAGATATTGACACTAACAAATCTACTTTTTTATTATTTTTCTATTATTAAAGTACATTTGTTCTTTGTTGAAAAGGTGTTGATTATTTTGGATATTAAGGTAACTAGTTCTTTAAGACTAGCTGACATTATTTCTGCCTATTTATTTCTTCTGTGTTTTCAGAGGTTTTCTTTCCAATTCCCTATACTAGGGAATGGAATAGTCTGAGAATTTTCTTTTATTCCTTCTTCAAAGGTTTTAAACTATATTCTTTGCCAGCAGTTAAACTCAATTTGGAGGGTTCTCCAATTTATTGGGGCTATCTCTAATTCTACTAATTATGCTATTGTTTCTATAGCAAAATAGTATTTATTTTCCTTTAGGTAGTTGTATCTTATTTATGGAAAATTATTTAGTTTCAGGTACTTTTCTTGGTCCTGTGATTTATTTGGATATTGCAATTGCTTCATTTTCTCTGTTTACTTTAAGATCAAGTATCAGATTATGATTTATTTTAGCATTGTTAAAGGGACAACATTTACTAGACTAGGTGCTGTTGCATTTGTCTTGTTGTTTTGCATTCATTGATTATGCAAGTCCACTGTATTGGCTGGTCCTTTAAACTGGACTATCATGCTAATAATTTCATTTGTGTCTTCATTTTATTGAATATTTTCGCAAATGAGGGTTAATCTATGTCTTTAGCTTTTTTAGCTAGAAGAATTTTGTGATTTTTTAAAAAAAAATAAAAAATCCATATTTCTTTTGTTCTAAGATAATCAATTATTTGTTTTATAATTGGATTCAATTCTTAACTGTTACTCTGGGCTTCAAGGTTGAGTTCTAAGACTAAAACTTTAAGCTTATACTGGTTTGGTTGTTCTTATTAAGGAACAAATTCCTGAGTTCTTTCCCAAGTAACATGTCTATAATTGGAGTTCGAAATCAGCTCCCTAATTTTGCGATGTACGTGCCGTATTCCAGCTTGGCTGGTAAGGGGCAGGTTAAGGCTTCTTTGAAATTTATTTTGTCCAAATTTCTTTGATTTTATTCCAGTAAGGCTAACACTTTCTTTAACTGTGTTTCTGTCCTATATATTTTGGGTACTGTTGAAGCATGGCTGGGCACCCATGGGGTTCAAACGCTGCTCAGACCTGGAATCTTCTGGGGTATTTCTTCCAGTTCCTTTTGAGGAACCGGGTTTTGGAGTTTTATTCAAACTATTTTGCCTTTTTATGGTCATTGATAGCATTATTTGTTTTTATTAGATACAATAAATGCATATTTTCTTTTTTCTGTTTTCATTCAGATTATTTTCTGAGGATGCGGAATCTCATATGATTCACTTACTCTTCAGGACATAGTTAGAGGATCTTCTTTTCAAAAGTTCTTGATTCCTCACACAAGGGTCACCTTTTTTTAGGTTTCCAGATAGTTTGTGTCACTGTCCTTGTCTCTATCAGACAAGGGATAATGTTATTGGGTTCCGTCTATCGGTACCTTTAGTCTCTATTATTTCCTTCACTTGCTATATATGCATAGAAGTTTTAGGTCTTATGGCCACAGCATTGGATTCAATTCCCTTTGCTCATTTTCACTAGAAAGAACCTTTCCAGTCTTTTATAAGTGTTGTTTCTTCAAGAACATGGTTGGAGGATCAATTTACTAAAAAGTTCGTTTGATTCCTCAGACAAGGGTAACCTTTTTAGGTTTCCTGATAGATTCAGTGTTCTTGATTCTGTCTCTGACGGACAAGAGGTGTCTGAAATTGGTTTCAGCTTAATGAAACCTTCAGTCAATCTTTCCCTTCGGTAGCCTTATGCATGGAAATTCTAGTTCTTATGACTGCTGCATTGGACGCGATCCCCTTTGCTCGTTTTCACATGCGACCTCTTCAGCTCTGTATGCTAAACCAGTGGTGCAGGGATTATACAAAGATATCTCAATTAATATCTTTAAAACCGATTGTTCGACACTCTCTGACGTGGTGGACAGACCACCATCGTTTAGTTCAGGGGGCTTCTTTTGTTCTTCCAACCTAGACTGTGATCTCAACAGATGCAAGTCTGACAGGTTGGGGAGCTGTATGGGGGTTTCTGACAGCACAAGGGGTTTGGGAATCTCAGGAGGCGAGATTACCAATCAACATTTTTGGAACTCCGTGCAATTTTCAGAGCTCTTCAGTCGTGGCCTCTTCTAAAGAGAGAGTCGTTCATTTGTTTCTAGACGGACGATGTCACATCCGTGGCATATATCAATCATCAAGGAGGAACTCACAGTCCTCTGGCTATGAAAGAAGTCTCTCGAATACTTGCATGGGCGGATTCCAGCTCCTGTCTAATTTCTGTGGTTCATATCCCAGGTATAGACAATTGGGAAGCGGATTATCTCAGTCGCCAAACGCTACATCCGGGCGAATGGTTTCTTCACCCAGAGGTATTTCTTCAGATTGTTCAAATATGGGGACTTCCAGAAATAGATCTGATGGCTTCTCATCTAAACAAGAAGCTTCCCAGGTATCTGTCCAGATCCAGGGATCCTCAGGCGGAAGCAGTGGATGCATTGTCACTTCCTTGGAAGTATCATCCTGCTTATATCTTTCCACCTATAGTTCTTTTTCCAAGATTCTAAAGGAACGTTCGTTTATTCTGCTGGTGGCCACTTGCCAACCGTGGACTCTTCCGTTAAGACCAGACCTTCTATCGCAAGGTCCTTTTTTCCATCAGGTTCTCAAAGCCTTAAATTTGAAGGTATGGAGATTGAACGCTTGATTCTCAGTCATAGAGGTTTCTCTGACTCTATGATTAATACTATGTTACAGGCTCGTAAAACTGTATCTGGGAAGATATGTTATCGAGTCTGGAAGATTTACATTTCTTGGTGTTTTTCTCATTTTTCTTAGCATTCTTTTAGAATTCCTAGAATTTTACAGTTTCTTCAGGATGGTTTGGATAAGGTTTGTCTGCAAGTTCCTTGAAAGGTCAAATCTCTGCTCTTTCTCACAGAAAGATTGCTAGTCTTCCTGATATTCATTGTTTTGTACAAGCTTTGGCTCGTATAAAACCTGTTAAGTCAAATCTCTCCTCCTTGGAGTTTGAATTTGGTTCTGGGGGCTCTTCAAGCTCCTCCGTTTGAACCTATGCATTCGCTGGACATTAAATTACTTTCTTGGAAAGTTTTGTTTCTTTTGGCCATCTCTTCTGCTAGAAGAGTTTCTGAATTATCTGCTCTTTCTTGTGAGTCTCCTTTTCTGATTTTTCATCAGGATAAGGCGGTGTTGCAAACTTCTTTTAAATTTTTACCTAAGGTTGTGAATTCTAACAACATTAGTAGAGAAATTGTGGTTCCTTCATTGTGTCCTAATCCTAAGAATTCTAAGGAAAGATCGTTGCATTCTTTGGATGTAGTTAGAGCTTTGAAATATTATGTTGAAGCTACTAAAAATTTCCGTAAGACTTCTAGTCTATTTGTTATCTTTTCCGGTTCTAGGAAAGGTCAGAAAGCCTCTGCCATTTCTTTGGCGTCTTGGTTAAAGTCTTTGATTCATCATGCTTATGTCGAGTCGGGTAAAACTCAGCCTCAAAGGATTACAGCTCATTCTACTAGGTCAGTTTCTACTTCCTGGGCGTATAGGAATGAAGCTTCAGTTGATCAGATTTGCAAAGCAGCCACTTGGTCTTCTTTGCATACTTTTACTAAATTCTACCATTTTGATGTGTTTTCTTCTTCTGAAGCAGTTTTTGGTAGAAAAGTACTTCAGGCAGCTGTTTCAGTTTTATTCTTCTGCTTATAATTTCAGTTTTTTTCATTATAAGATTTAAACTTTATTTTGGGTGTGGATTTTTTTCAGCGGAATTGGCTGTCTTTATTTTATCCCTCCCTCTCTAGTGACTCTTGCGTGGAAGATCCACATCTTGGGTAGTCATTATCCCATACATCACTAGCTCATGAACTCTTGCTAATTACATGAAAGAAACCATAATTTATGTAAGAACTTACCTGATAAATTCATTTCTTTCATATTAGCAAGAGTCCATGAGGCCCACCCTTTTTGTGGTGGTTATGATTTTTTTGTATAAAGCACAATTATTCCAATTCCTTATTTTTTATGCTTTCGCACTTTTTTCTTATCACCCCACTTCTTGGCTATACGTTAAACTGATTTGTGGGTGTGGTGAGGGGTGTATTTGTAGGCATTTTTGAGGTTTGGGAAACTTTGCCCCTCCTGGTAGGAATGTATATCCCATACGTCACTAGCTCATGGACTCTTGCTAATATGAAAGAAATGAATTTATCAGGTAAGTTCTTACATAAATTATGTTATCTCACCCTTGGGCGGTTGCCTTACACTTGGTTTAGGAATGACTTCACTTCAGACGGCTACTTTGAAGTGCTTTTTCAGAGCGCTTTCTGCGCTACCCATGCTATCTCAAGCCCTCTGAACGCAATTTCGAGGACACTGGGATCCGGGACTGTCTGTTTATATCAGTCTTCCATGTAAGCTCCATAAAGAAGGAGTGGGTTAAATCTACCCCATCAACTACCTCATCGTAAGATTGCATATGTTAAGATACTGGGACTAGACCAAAGACACTGTTTTGTTTTATTCCTAGTTAACTATATTTTTCAGTTTGGGTTTGCCTTTCACTATCTTTACCGCACTTAATGTAGGGAGTGTATTTCTAACTTATTATACAATAGCTGAGAGCTAATATAGATCTAATCTGGTTATTAAATACCTCTAAGGATAATATATTTTCCACTTATATGAGAGGTCTGTAGAATGATAATTTTATATTTAGAATTTCATTTAACATCCACTGCTTACATATGTTTGGTTGAAGAAATGCTTTGACAACCAGTTGTTCTGTCGCTGATTAACCCACATTTACTATCTCCATTTTAAGTTTTTACAAAGGTACTCTCCTTACAATTGCTTAATTCACATGTTGGTTGTTTACATTCGACTAGATTTAGAGTTTGGCGTTAGCCGTCAAAACCAGCGTTAGAGGCTCCTAACGCTGGTTTTGGGCTACCGCTGGTATTTAGAGTCAGTCAGGAAAGGGTCTAACGCTCACTTTGCAGCCGCAACTTTTCCGTACCGCAGATCCCCTTACGTCAATTGCGTATCCTATCTTTTCAATGGGATCTTTCTAACGCCGGTATTTAGAGTCTTGGCTGAAGTGAGCGTTAGAAATCTAACGACAAAACTCCAGCTGCAGAAAAAAGTCAGTAGTTAAGAGCTTTCTGGGCTAACGCCGGTTTATAAAGCTCTTAACTACTGTGCTCTAAAGTACACTAACACCCATAAACTACCTATGTACCCCTAAACCAAGGCGCCCCCACATCGCCGCCACTCTATTAAAATTTTTTAACCCCTAATCTGCCGCTCCGTACATCGCCGCAACCAACATTATACCTATGTACCCCTAATCTGCTGCCCCTAACACAGCCGACCCCTATATTATATTTATTAACCCCTAATCTGCCGCCCCCAACATCGCCTCCACCTACCTACAATTATTAACCCCTAATCTGCCAACCGGACCACACCGCTACTATAATAAATGTATTAACCCCTAAAGCTAAGTCTAACCCGAACACTAACACCCTCCTAACTTAAATATAATTTAAATCTAACGAAATAAATTAACTCTTATTAAATAAATTTTCTTTCATGTAATTAGCAAGAGTCCATGAGCTAGTGACGTATGGGATATACATTCCTACCAGGAGGGGCAAAGTTTCCCAAACCTCAAAATGCCTATAAATACACCCCTCACCACACCCACAATTCAGTTTTACAAACTTTGCCTCCGATGGAGGTGGTGAAGTAAGTTTGTGCTAGATTCTACGTTGATATGCGCTCCGCAGCAAGTTGGAGCCCGGTTTTCCTCTCAGCGTGCAGTGAATGTCAGAGGGATGTGAGGAGAGTATTGCCTATTTGAATGCAGTGATCTCCTTCTAAGGGGTCTATTTCATAGGTTCTCTGTTATCGGTCGTAGAGATTCATCTCTTATCTCCCTTTTCAGATCGACGATATACTCTTATATATACCATTACCTCTGCTGATTCTCGTTTCAGTACTGGTTTGGCTATCTGCTATATGTAGATGAGTGTCCTGGGGTAAGTAAGTCTTATTTTCTGTGACACTCCAAGCTATGGTTGGGCACTTTGTTTATAAAGTTCTAAATATATGTATTCAAACATTTATTTGCCTTGACTCAGAATGTTCAACTTTCCTTATTTTCAGACAGTCAGTTTCATATTTGGGATAATGCATTTTGATTTGACCATTTTTTCTTACCTTAAAATTTGACTTTTTCCCTGTGGGCTGTTAGGCTCGCGGGGGCTGAAAATGCTTCATTTTATTGCGTCATTCTTGGCGCGGACTTTTTTGGCGCAAAAATTATATTTCCGTTTCCGGCGTCATACGTGTCGCCGGAAGTTGCGTCATTCTTTGACGTTATTTCGCGCCAAAAATGTTGGCGTTCCGGATGTGGCGTCATTTTTGGCGCCAAAAAGCATTTAGGCGCCAAATAATGTGGGCGTCTTATTTGGCGCGAAAAAATATGGGCGTCGCTTTTGTCTCCACATTATTTAAGTCTCATTTTTTATTGCTTCTGGTTGCTAGAAGCTTGTTCTTTGGCATTCTTTCCCATTCCTGAAACTGTCATTTAAGGAATTTGATCAATTTTGCTTTATATGTTGTTTTTTCTCTTACATATTGCAAGATGTCTCACGTTGCATCTGAGCCAGAAGATACTACAGGAAAATCGCTGTCAAGTGCTGAATCTACCAAAGCTAAGTGTATCTGCTGTAAACTTTTGGTAGCTATTTCTCCAGCTGTTGTTTGTATTGATTGTCATGACAAACTTGTTAAAGCAGATAATATTTCCTTTAGTAAAGTACCATTGCCTGTTGCAGTTCCCTCAACATCTAAGGTGCAGAATGTTCCTGATAATATAAGAGATTTTGTTTCTGAATCCATAAAGAAGGCTATGTCTGTTATTTCTCCTTCTAGTAAACGTAAAAAATCTTTTAAAACTTCTCTCCCTACAGATGAATTTTTAAATGAACATCATCATTCTGATTCTGATGACTCCTCTGGTTCAGAGGATTCTGTCTCTGAGGTTGATGCTGATAAATCTTCATATTTATTTAAAATGGAATTTATTCGTTCTTTACTTAAAGAAGTTCTAATTGCTTTAGAAATAGAGGATTCTAGTCCTCTTGATACTAATTCTAAACGTTTAGATAAGGTATTTAAAGCTCCTGTGGTTATTCCAGAAGTTTTTCCTGTTCCTAATGCTATTTCTGCAGTAATTTCCAAAGAATGGGATAAATTGGGTAATTCATTTACTCCTTCTAAACGTTTTAAGCATTTATATCCTGTGCCGTCTGACAGATTAGAATTTTGGGACAAAATCCCTAAAGTTGATGGGGCTATTTCTACCCTTGCTAAACGTACTACTATTCCTACGTCAGATGGTACTTCGTTTAAGGATCCTCTAGATAGGAAAATTGAGTCCTTTCTAAGAAAAGCTTATCTGTGTTCAGGTAATCTTCTTAGACCTGCTATATCTTTGGCTGATGTTGCTGCAGCTTCAACTTTTTGGTTGGAAACTTTAGCGCAACAAGTAACACATCGTGATTCTCATGACATTATTATTCTTCTTCAGCATGCTAATAATTTTATCTGTGATGCCATTTTTGATATTATCAGAGTTGATGTCAGGTTTATGTCTCTAGCTATTTTAGCTAGAAGAGCTTTATGGCTTAAAACTTGGAATGCTGATATGGCTTCTAAATCAACTTTACTTTCTATTTCTTTCCAGGGTAACAAATTATTTGGTTCTCAGTTGGATTCCATCATTTCAACTGTTACTGGTGGGAAAGGAACTTTTTTACCACAGGATAAAAAATCTAAAGGTAAAAGTAGAGCTAATAATCGTTTTCGTTCCTTTCGTTTCAACAAAGAACAAAAGCCTGATCCTTCATCCTCAGGAGCAGTTTCAGTTTGGAAACCATCTCCAGTCTGGAATAAATCCAAGCCAGCTAGAAAGGCAAAGCCTGCTTCTAAGTCCACATGAAGGTGCGGCCCTCATTCCAGCTCAGCTGGTAGGGGGCAGGTTACGTTTTTTCAAGGAAATTTGGATCAATTCTGTTCACAATCTTTGGATTCAGAACATTGTTTCAGAAGGGTACAGAATTGGTTTCAAGATAAGACCTCCTGCAAAGAGATTTTTTCTTTCCCGTGTCCCAGTAAATCCAGTAAAAGCTCAAGCATTTCTGAAATGTGTTTCAGATCTAGAGTTGACTGGAGTAATTATGCCGGTTCCAGTTCAGGAACAGGGGATGGGGTTTTATTCAAATCTCTTCATTGTACCAAAGAAGGAGAATTCCTTCAGACCAGTTCTGGATCTAAAAATATTGAATCGTTATGTAAGGATACCAACGTTCAAAATGGTAACTATAAGGACTATCTTGCCTTTTGTTCTGCAAGGGAATTATATGTCCACAATAGATTTACAGGATGCATATCTGCATATTCCGATTCATCCAGATCATTTTCAGTTCCTGAGATTCTCTTTTCTGGACAAGCATTACCAGTTTGTGGCTCTGCCGTTTGGCCTAGCTACAGCTCCAAGAATTTTTACAAAGGTTCTCGGTGCCCTTCTGTCTGTAATCAGAGAACAGGGTATTGTGGTATTTCCTTATTTGGACGATATCTTGGTACTTGCTCAGTCTTTACATTTAGCAGAATCTCATACGAATCGACTTGTGTTGTTTCTTCAAGATCATGGTTGGAGGATCAATTTACCAAAAAGTTCTTTGATTCCTCAGACAAGGGTAACCTTTCTGGGTTTCCAGATGGATTCAGTGTCCATGACTCTGTCTTTAACAGACAAGAGACGTCTAAAATTGATTGCAGCTTGTCGAAACCTTCAGTCACAATCATTCCCTTCGGTAGCCTTATGCATGGAAATTCTAGGTCTTATGACTGCTGCATCGGACGCGATCCCCTTTGCTCGTTTTCACATGCGACCTCTTCAGCTCTGTATGCTGAAGCAATGGTGCAAGGATTACACGAAGATATCTCAAACAATATCTTTAAAACCGATTGTTCGGCACTCTCTAACATGGTGGACAGATCACCATCGTTTAATTCAGGGGGCTTCTTTTGTGCTTCCGACCTGGACTGTAATTTCAACAGATGCAAGTCTCACGGGTTGGGGAGCTGTGTGGGGATCTCTGACGGCACAGGGAGTTTGGGAATCTCAGGAGGTGAGATTACCTATCAATATCTTGGAACTCCGTGCAATTTTCAGAGCTCTTCAGTTTTGGCCTCTTCTGAAGAGAGAATCGTTCATTTGTTTTCAGACAGACAATGTCACAACTGTGGCATACATCAATCATCAAGGAGGGACTCACAGTCCTCTGGCTATGAAAGAAGTATCTCGAATTTTGGTTTGGGCGGAATCCAGCTCCTGTCTAATCTCTGCGGTTCATATCCCAGGTGTAGACAATTGGGAAGCGGATTATCTAAGTCGCCAAATGTTGCATCCGGGCGAATGGTCTCTTCACCCAGAGGTATTTCTTCAGATTGTTCAAATGTGGGAACTTCCAGAAATAGATCTGATGGCGTCCCATCTAAACAAGAAACTTCCCAGGTATCTGTCCAGATCCCGGGATCCTCAGGCGGAGGCAGTGGATGCATTATCACTTCCTTGGAAGTATCATCCTGCCTATATCTTTCCGCCTCTAGTTCTTCTTCCAAGAGTGATCTCCAAGATTCTGAAGGAATGCTCGTTTGTTCTGCTGGTAGCTCCAGCATGGCCTCACAGGTTTTGGTATGCGGATCTTGTCCGGATGGCCTCTTGCCAACCGTGGACTCTTCCGTTAAGACCAGACCTTCTATCACAAGGTCCTTTTTTCCATCAGGATCTGAAATCCTTAAATTTAAAGGTATGGAGATTGAACGCTTGATTCTTGGTCAAAGAGGTTTCTCTGACTCCGTGATTAATACTATGTTACAGGCTCGTAAATCTGTATCTCGAGAGATATATTATAGAGTCTGGAAGACTTATATTTCTTGGTGTCTTTCTCATCATTTTTCTTGGCATTCTTTTAGAATACCGAGAATTTTACAGTTTCTTCAGGATGGTTTAGATAAGGGTTTGTCCGCAAGTTCTTTGAAAGGACAAATCTCTGCTCTTTCTGTTCTTTTTCACAGAAAGATTGCTATTCTTCCTGATATTCATTGTTTTGTACAAGCTTTGGTTCGTATAAAACCTGTCATTAAGTCAATTTCTCCTCCTTGGAGTTTGAATTTGGTTCTGGGAGCTCTTCAAGCTCCTCCGTTTGAACCTATGCATTCATTGGACATTAAATTACTTTCTTGGAAAGTTTTGTTCCTTTTGGCCATCTCTTCTGCTAGAAGAGTTTCTGAATTATCTGCTCTTTCTTGTGAGTCTCCTTTTCTGATTTTTCATCAGGATAAGGCGGTGTTGCGAACTTCTTTTGAATTTTTACCTAAAGTTGTGAATTCCAACAACATTAGTAGAGAAATTGTGGTTCCTTCATTATGTCCTAATCCTAAGAATTCTAAGGAGAATTCGTTGCATTCTTTGGATGTTGTTAGAGCTTTGAAATATTATGTTGAAGCTACGAAATCTTTCCGTAAGACTTCTAGTCTATTTGTTATCTTTTCCGGTTCTAGGAAAGGCCAGAAAGCTTCTGCCATTTCTTTGGCATCTTGGTTGAAATCTTTAATTCATCTTGCCTATGTTGAGTCGGGTAAAATTCCGCCTCAGAGAATTACAGCTCATTCTACTAGGTCAGTATCTACTTCCTGGGCGTTTAGGAATGAAGCTTCGGTTGACCAGATCTGCAAAGCAGCAACTTGGTCCTCTTTGCATACTTTTACTAAATTCTACCATTTTGATGTATTTTCTTCTTCTGAAGCAGTTTTTGGTAGAAAAGTACTTCAGGCAGCGGTTTCAGTTTGAATCTTCTGCTTATGTTTTTCGTTAAACTTTATTTTGGGTGTGGATTATTTTCAGCAGGAATTGGCTGTCTTTATTTTATCCCTCCCTCTCTAGTGACTCTTGTGTGGAAGATCCACATCTTGGGTAGTCATTATCCCATACGTCACTAGCTCATGGACTCTTGCTAATTAAATGAAAGAAAACATAATTTATGTAAGAACTTACCTGATAAATTCATTTCTTTCATATTAGCAAGAGTCCATGAGGCCCGCCCTTTTTTTGTGGTGGTTATGATTTTGTATAAAGCACAATTATTCCAATTCCTTATTTTATATGCTTTCGCACTTTTTTATCACCCCACTTCTTGGCTATTCGTTAAACTGAATTGTGGGTGTGGTGAGGGGTGTATTTATAGGCATTTTGAGGTTTGGGAAACTTTGCCCCTCCTGGTAGGAATGTATATCCCATACGTCACTAGCTCATGGACTCTTGCTAATATGAAAGAAATGAATTTATCAGGTAAGTTCTTACATAAATTATGTTATTCCTATTTAAAGCTAAATACTTACCTGTAAAATAAACCCTAATATAGCTACAATATAAATTATAATTATATTGTAGCTATTTTAAGATTAATATTTATTTTACAGGCAACTTTGTATTTATTTTAACCAGGTACAATAGCTATTAAATAGTTATTTACTATTTAATAGCTACCTAGTTAAAATAATTACAAAATTACCTGTAAAGTAAATCCTAACCTAAGTTACAATTAAACCTAACACTACACTATCAATAAATTAATTAAATACAATACCCACAATTATCTACAATTAAACCTAACACTACACTATCAATAAATTAATTAAATACAATACCTACAAATAAATACAATTAAATAAACTAACTAAAGTACAAAAAATAAAAAATAACTGTTACAAAAAATAAAAAAATATTTACAAACATTAGAAAAATATTACAACAATTTTAAACTAATTACACCTACTCTAAGCCCCCTAATAAAATAACAAAGCCCTGAAAAGGGCCATTTGCGAGGCATGCCCCAAAGAATTCAGCTCTTTTGCCTGTAAAAAAAACACATACAATACCCCCCCCCAACATTACAACCCACCACCCACATACCCCTAATCTAACCCAAACCCCCCTTAAATAAACCTAACACTAAGCCCCTAGATCTCCCTACCTTGTATTCACCACACCGGGTTCACCGATCGGTCCAGAAGAGCCTCCGATGCCTTCATCCAAGCCCAAGCGGGGGCTAAAGAGTGACGTCCATCCTCCGGCTGAAGTCTTGATCCAAGAGGCAAATGAAGAAGTCCATCTTCGGTAAGAAATCTTCATCCTATCCGGGCAGAAGAGGACATCCGGGCTGGCAAACATCTTCATCCAAGCCGCATCTTCTATGTTGTTCCATCCGATGACGAGCGGCTGACCTTGAAGACCTCCGGCGCGGATCCATCCTCTTCGTTCGACGTCCAACTGAAGAATGGCGTCCCTCGAATTCCAATTGGCTGATAGGATTCTATCAGCCAATCTGAATTAAGGTAGGAAAATTCTGATTGGCTGATGGAATCAGCCAATCAGATTCAAGTTCAATCCGATTGGCTGATCCAATCAGCCAATAGAATGCGAGCTCAATCTGATTGGCTGATCCAATCAGCCAATCGGATTGAACTTGAATCTGATTCATCAGCCAATCAGAATATTCCTACCTTAATTCCGATTGGCTGATAGAATCCTATCAGCCAATCGGAATTCGAGGGACGCCATCTTGGATGACGTCCCTTAAAGGAACCTTCATTCTTCAGTTGGACGTCGAACGAAGAGGATGGATCCGCGCCGGAGGTCTTCAAGATGAGCCGCTCGTCATCGGATGGAACAACATAGAAGATGCGGCTTGGATGAAGATGTTTGCCGGTCCGGATGTCCTCTTCTGCCCGGATAGGATGAAGATTTCTTACCGAAGATGGACTTCTTCATTTGCCTCTTGGATCAAGACTTCAGCCGGAGGAACCCGGTGTGGTGAATACAAGGTAGGGAGATCTTCAGGGGCTTAGTGTTAGGTTTATTTAAGGGGGTTTGGGTTAGATTAGGGGTATGTGGGTGGTGGGTTGTAATGTTGGGGGGGGGTATTGTATGTGTTTTTTTTTACAGGCAAAAGAGCTGAATTCTTTGGGGCATGCCCCACAAATGGCCCTTTTCAGGGCTGATAAGGTAAAAGAGCTTTGAACATTTTTAATTTAGAATAGGGTAGGGCATTTTTTTATTTTGGGGGGCTTTGTTATTTTATTAAGGGGCTTAGAGTAGGTGTAATTAGTTTAAAATTGTTGTAATATTTTTCTAATGTTTGTAAATATTTTTTATTTTTTGTAACTTAGTTATTTTTTATTTTTTGTACTTTAGTTAGTTTATTTAATTGTATTTATTTGTAGGTATTGTATTTAATTAATTTATTGATAGTGTAGTGTTAGGTTTAATTGTAGATAATTGTAGGTATTGTGTTTAATTAATTTATTGATAGTGTAGTGTTAGGTTTAATTGTAACTTAGGTTAGGATTTATTTTACAGGTAATTTTGTAATTATTTTAACTAGGTAGCTATTAAATAGTAAATAACTATTTAATAGCTATTGTACCTGGTTAAAATAAATACAAAGTTGCCTGTAAAATAAATATTAATCCTAAAATAGCTACAATATAATTATTCGTTATATTGTAGCTATATTAGGGTTTATTTTACATGTAAGTATTTAGCTTTAAATAGGAATTATTTATTTAATAAGAGTTAATTTATTTCGTTAGATTTAAATTATATTTAACTTAGGGGGGTGTTAGTGTTAGGGTTAGACTTAGCTTTAGGGGTTAATACATTTATTATAGTAGCGGTGAGGTCCGGTCGGCAGATTAGGGGTTAATAATTGTAGGTAGGTGGAGGCGACGTTGGGGGCGGCAGATTAGGGGTTAATAAATATAATATAGGCGTCGGCGGTGTTAGGGGCAGCAGATTAGGGGTTCATAGGGATAACGTAGGTTGCGGCGGTGTACAGAGCGGCAGATTAGGGGTTAAAAAAAATATGCAGGTGTCAGCGATAGCGGGGGCGGCAGATTAGGGGTTAATAAGTGTAATGCTAGGGGTGTTTAGACTCGGGGTACATGTTAGGGTGTTAGGTGCAGACATAGGAAGTGTTTCCCCATAGGAAACAATGGGGCTGCGTTAGGAGCTGAACGCTGCTTTTTTGCAGGTGTTAGTTTTTTTTTCAGCTCAAACTGCCCCATTGTTTTCTATGGGGGAATCGTGCACGAGCACGTTTTTGAAGCTGGCCGCGTCCGTAAGCAACGCTGGTATTGAGAGTTGCAGTGGCGGTAAATATGCTATACGCTCCCTTTTTGGAGCCTAACGCAGCCCTTCTGTGAACTCTAAATACCAGCGGTATTTAAAAGGTGCGGGAGAAAAAAAGCATGCGTAGCTAACGCACCCCTTTGGCCGCAGAACTCTAAATCTAGCCGATTGTACCTATAAGTTTATTAATCGTAGTTGATGGGGGAGCTCTGGGATGTGATCACAGTTTTGTCCTTTACTATAAATTGTTATTAGACCTTTTCATATGAATACCCAAATGAGCTATGTATAAGATAACACTGGATCCTTTGCTACAGCTCTTCAGTTACTTAACATGGGAAACCAACCCACTTTGACGCTTCTTAGGCACAAATATGACTTTTGTTCGTAGTTATATTTTGCAAGTCCAACTAACTGCTATACTCAAAATGTACTTATAGATCCCATAGAGGTGTAATGACAAAACATCTTAGCTTACCTTATTAACAGTTGTATATTTGGTGCTAAAGTCTTATCTTGTCACAAGTTTACAAGCATGTGTTTCATAGCTTCCTTATAACATTGCCTACACTATATATATATAGGGAAACTCTTCTATGGTACTTCCTTTTTTTTATATTTATACCACCTAGACTAGATTCTACACAGAGGGTAAATGATTAATCTTATATTTTCACGCCTTTTGTAGTTTAGACATCCTAGAAAAACTCCATTATAGTTTGTATACAAAACACCTAATACACAATTTAAGCAATATTAGGTCTCAGCCCATGTGGGGCATCCTTAGTTTAGAGTTTCACAGCTAACATAGGCAAACTTTTACGTGTGTACTACCCACTAGATATATATTATCGAGTCATACTCAGATTTGTTTTTTAGTTTGCTATAACAATTCAGGGTTAGATAATTACCCCATATTATAGTTTATCCTGTATTTGCATGTTTATTATTAATGTTTGGGTTGTTAAGTGCATTTGCTTATATCTTATATTTGGCATGGTTATATCTAATTCATAGCTACCTTAGAGCATTACTAGATGTCCCGTGCCTTAACTAATGCTATCTATTTTATGGTTAAGCCATAGCTGCCTACAGGCCTGTTCACAAGAGCTTCAAAGCTTTTCCTTCTAATTCACCTAATTCTCACGTGCCTTTATAGGTTTTTATAGGTCCAAGGGTGATCATTTTTATTAGTGTGGATCCTTCCTAGTATCCCACTCTATTCTTAAGGCACGAGAGTGACTCGAGTCAGTTTAAGAAGTGAGGCATTAATATAAACCCCAGCACAATACTTAGCTGAGATGTATTGTATTATATGTTTGTCAATATATATGTATGCCTATTTTTCTGGTATCATACTAGACACTCTGAGAATGGGAGTTGACTAGTATTCTTAGTACAATCAATGTTCATAGGAGTTTAATGTTTTTTTTATGTATGACCAAGTTAATGCAATCTGTACATCCCCTCAACCACAAGTAAGCGAGGAGATCTCTGTCTTTGTCCAACACAAATATTATATATTGAACACTAGTACTAAAATGATTTTATTTTATAAGAAGGAGCCTCAGCCTCTTACTTACTAAGGCGGCATCTGTTTGGGTATAAGCTATATACCCCAATACTTTAGTTAGTCCTAGAGCTATGCTTGTTTCTAAATAATTTGAGCATGTGGTTTATATACCATGTATCCCTGGTTTTCAGATTTTTTACCCTACAGAATAGGATGAGTTTACTGGGATAGTTTACTCTTCCCCTACTACCCTAAACTTTAAGAGGTCTTCACATCCCGAATATTATTTTGTGTCAATTTAAATCCTACATATAATGTAGAGCTTAATCATATGTAACTTCCTTTAGGTAATATTAACATATTATCCTTATCAGACATAGTCCGAGTATCTCTCATCTCTCCCTCACCCTAAATGGCTCCGCCCCCCCTTCCCCCTTCATATCTAGAGCAGCTCTTTGCCCGCTGACTCTCCCCCCCTAATATATATTCAGAAGGTCCTGGAGTGGCCTCCCTAGAGACTGCCATATATCTTTCATTTCCATAACTATATGACCTATGTGTGGTCAGCTCAGTAGTCACCTCAACAAGCTATTACTATTATAAAACGGAGGATTCATAAGCTTAGGTCACCTATTGTTTCCATCACTAATTTCAATATAACCTGTTCATGTATTTTATATGTTTTTGTGTCTAATTTGTAACACATGTGACTGTTACCATAAGTTGTAATATTTGAAAATCCTCAATAAAAATATATTTAAAAAAAAAAAAAAACAAGTTAAAATCCATTTAAATTGATAAATAATACATATTGTAATGATTTCTAGTAGAGGGACAGTGTCCTCCAGAATTTGTATTGTTTAAAAAGATAGATAATCCCTTTATAACCCATTCCCCAGTTTTGCCTAACCAACACTGTTATATATTAATACTCTTTTTACCTCTGTAATTACCTTGTATCTAAGCCTCTGCAGACTGCCCCTTCAGTTCTTTTGACAGACTTGCATTTTAGGCAATCAGTGCTGACTCCTAAGTAACTCCACGGGAATGAGCACAATGTTATTTATATGGCACACAAGAACTAGCTGTCAGTATATACCAGAGTTACCATATCATTTATTTATTATTTTCTTTAAAGTAACCTGCAATTAAAATGTATATATACATAACAATATATTTATTAAAATTAATATTTATTCCATAGTTAATAGATTAGTTAGCTTTATATACACATTGAATTATATTTATGTGGAAACTTGATTATGAATCAATTATACACGCTTATTCCGTTACAATATTCTATACAACAGATCATAAAAAAATATATCTTTAAAATTAACCTTACTCACAATGAATCGCATTAAAATACCAGAATATGGACCGCTAACTTAACAGTGCTTAATTAATAACTGCCAGAGATTTAACCACAATAACCAATTCATGTACAGTTCTAAAAGAGTTCACAATAATGACTGACTTATAAATCTGGAGTGCAAAATCCTGTCTAGCAAATAAATTACTTAGCATTAAATATGACTGATTCTAATTTACACAGGACTATGGATATAAACTTAAAACACCAACTATGCTCTTTAAATTATTAGCTGCAATCTAATTATAACTTTAGAATAATAACAAACAGATAGAGGAGCACCGAGTGTTGAATAGGTACAAAAAAAATCAATTTATTAGGTATGCATTAAAACAGGGTCAAGTGACCCCCGGGGTAAAACTGAGTCAATAATTAGAGAAAGAACCACAGGCTGACATGTTTCGACACAACGCCGTACTCTAAGCGTCATGTAAAATGTTTTACACAGAATTCAATTAAAACCACTCTCCTACTCTCCCATTGGTCTAGATGTACACATCTTCTATTCAACAGACCACATGGGACAATCTTACTTTCTATTCTTAGGGAGGGAAAGCCTGTTGCTTGATAACATCATTAGTAGTACTGAATTAGGGACACTACAATAATAACAATAACAACAACATTAGCAAGACAATATATTCTTGCCAATGTGATATATTGTGACAAACGTGAATGATATCCTGACTCTCATTAAACCTTTCTTGAGTTTGGGAATTGAAAAATTTATTTAGTGTCAAGCTTCTTATTAAACCATTCACATCCAATAAAGTTCTAAAGACATTATAGTCTTTGAGGGTACGAATGTCAGACCCAAACTCAGAACCTCCAATTCTGGCTCTGACAGTTCATATTTGGAAAGGTTGATTACATTTCCTCCCTGTATCTCCCCCTTCTCTGTCCCCTCCTGAGGGAATGATTCTGTTCTCTTGGTTGGTATTGGGGTCCTTGTGTCTCTTTTTATTGATACAGGGGTCCTTGATTTCCCCCTCTCCCTCCTTCGGTTGTTTTCTGGGGTAAGCAAAAAACCTGCTCCAATTGGGTTCTCTCCACATCACTCGTACCCCTTTGTTCTTCCCTGGAAGGGTCTGGGTCTTCCCTATAATTGGAGATTCGATGGGGGTCCTGTGGAGCATTTTTTAAGATGGGGTAGTCTATTGAACCCCTCATTTGGTCTTACTATTTGTTCAGGGTGCCCTTTAGACATATTGACTTGTACTTCTTGATTAGTTGAATGTTGCTCATCTCCGCCAGAGGCAGACCTTTCCTCTCCGGATTCTCCTTCGCTCTCAAAGAAATTTACTTGTCTGCCTCTATTGCGCCTATGCCTATTGCCTCCCCTTTGCCTGTTAGGGCGAAACAATTCATTACTTTGTTCCTTTTTTTTACCTGTCTTTCCTATTCCACACATAAACCCTGTTCTGATCATAATCCAATTGGTCTCTCACATATTTTGCATGTTTAATCTCCAAAAGGAGTGCTTTTGTGTACAGGCTTTACTTCTTACCACTCTAAGGTCCTTTTTCAGTAGCCGTCTCGTATATCTATATACATATGTAATGAGATTCTGGTCCGATTGACCGTCAACATACTAGCCATGATGTGTATATATAGGATACTGCACATATACTCACAAATTCCCTTTGTGACATTTAACAATACATATATTTCACAATGATTTGAACCATTGTCCCTTAACAATAATAATAGTGACTATTCTACTCTATTTTATTTTATGCCTTTTGATTTATAATGGAAACTTACATCTGCAATATACATATAGCATATTCACATATTCAAGACTTTTAGGGCCCTGTGGGCACACCAATTTAGCTATGTTCTAGGGTGCTACAGTAGTGAACCGGGTTAATCACGTTTGTCACAATATACCACATTGGCAAGAATAGATTGTCTCGCTAACAATGTTATTGTTATTGCTATTATTGTAGTGTCCCTAATTCAGTACTACTAATGTTGTTATCAAGCAACAGGCTTTCCCTCCCTAAGAATAGAAAGTAAGATTGTCCTATACAAACTATAGTTAATTATTTGCATTAGCAAAGCTGAGTGTTGTCAGGGAGGGACTGCGATTAACATGAGACATCCGTTTGGTCTGTTAAATAGAAGGTGTGTACCTCTAGACCAATGGGAGTGTAGGAGAGTGGTTTTAATTGAATTCTGTGTAAAACATTTTACATGAGGCTTAGAGTACGGCGTTGTGCTGAAACATGTCAGCCTGTGGTTCTTTCTCTAATTATTGACTCAGTTTTACCCCGGGGGTCACTTGACCCTGTTTTAATGCATACCTAATAAATTGATTTTTTACCTTTTCAACACTCGGTGCTCCTCTATCTTTTTGTTATTGTATTTTGTGGCCGCAGGGAGCACGAGTGGTAATAGGAGCCTACAGGGGATAGGTCTTCTGGTCGGCAATTCTCCACAGGATCCGAGGATTAAACAGGTGTGTGAAACACAGGGGAGCAATGGAAAGCAAGGGTTGCGGAGCCACTCAACAGCGAAATAGAAGCGGAAGCTTGTAATGTTTGGAGTGCCTCTAGTTGGAGGAGAGAGCCCATGCTAGCTGCTTCACAGCCACAAAAGCCTGACAAATGTGAGTACAGCTAAACAGCCGTTTTCTTTCTTTCCATTGCACTGCCATATTGAATATGTGCGGATCATGGTATTAAACACATAGGGGAAGTGTTTTGTACGGAGGGAACATTGTGACTGGGTAAATTTATGTATGAATTGCAGTTTTGTTCAACTGCCAAGGTGTAAACGAAAAAATATAACAAACAGGATAACTACTTCTTTATATCCCACATATGGATTAAGGGAAAATGAAAGCCATATTCCCCACTTTTTGTATTAATAGCTTTAGAATACCTTTGATTTAAAACATTAAAAATATAGAGCAATCATATACATCAAGAAATAAACTTATTTGAAGTTCAGCTGTTTCACATAAATACAGTTTACCTCATATGAGAAGTATAGCAATTATGGATAAAGAAAGTTAGCCCAGTTTCACTTATAGTGACTGTGTTCCCAAGGCAGCAAGGTTAGCTCAGTCAAATTTAAGTAGCAAAGACAAAAGACCCTTTCCTTCCTCTTGCATGAGTTTATCAAGTGATAACCTCACATCTACTTTGTAATCATTGGTGAACATTTTGGATACGCACCAACCGGATGCTTGTCCCTTAATTGGCCCATGGAAATGCATATCATTGGCCCTGGAAACATATGGTTATTTGATACTATAATTCCCTTTGGTTGCAATTCTTGCATACACCATCAGAGGGCAGCAGACAACCAGAAATGCAGTCTTGTTATCAATATTGCTAACAGTCTAGTATCTAACCTTTACAGTGTTTATTAAATACACTTTAGTTTCCAGCATTAATAACTTACATGTTCAATATAGATGGGGTTATTTTATACTATTTACCCTGAGTATTTTCATACTAAACATGAGTATATTCCACTTCATTATGGCACTTAAGAGGATTTTAATACTTTTAGCATGGATCTAATTAATATTTCAGTTAATTTAATATACTGGTATATATATATATTGCATTTCCTAGTCACCATTTTATATTATAGACATACCTTGTGAGTAGCAATCAGATGTAATTTCATATAGCTATATTTACATTGGATTATTATCCCATATTAATATAAACATTGCATATCTGTATATCTCTTGCTGAGTGTAAAAACACAATTTATATATAATTTATGGGATAACTTACTGTTTTCTCCTAGGTCTGAAATGAAAAAGACAATGTTGTTATTCTGACACAGTTAAACAATTTAGATGGACTATATAGCTACTTATTAAATTCAGCAAATACTTATCTAATATGTTACTGTTAGGCATTTCTTCTCAGAAACACAAATATACGTTTATACGATTTATTTGGACAGTCTGAGGCATATATTAAATGTTTGTAAACTATATAGATAGTTTGTTTTTAAACTTTAACTCTTCAAGACCTTGCTTTTAAAGTACACATTTTGCTATTAAGGTTTAAGTTGTCACCAAGTCTGGGGAGGATGTTTATTGAAAACTCAGCATATACCAATTTGTATCGAAGTGTGAATGGTCACTTTCCCTGTAAAACTGGTTCTTCTCTTAAGCTTCAAAGAGTTGAATATTGTATACCTCTCGGCTGCTTATCCGCAGGGGTTAGTTATCTTCACTAATTGAACAAATGTTTCCCTTTTGTCCTCAACTTGTCTTAAACAGTGAGGGGGACAGGGGCTATAGTGAGACCAACTCATATCAAATTAGATATTAGCTAAAATTAAATATAAAATTATGTGATACATCTGTAGTTTATTTAATGTTACTTCACAGGTACCCTGACATAATGCTGTCTAGCTGTAAAAAAAACAGCAAAGTACATGGAGATAAGAGACGCTTTCAAGGGCTTAGAAATTAGCATATGAGTCTGCCTAGGTTTTGCTTTCAACAAAGAAAACCAAAAGAACAAAGCAAATTTGATGATAAAAGTAAATTGGAAAGTAGTTTAAAATTGCATGACCTATCTGAATTATAAAAGTTTTATTTTGGCTAGACTGTCCCTTTAAGTGTAACACTGCTTAGGGCTTTTTTATTACAACAATGAAACAGACTGTTTCATATCCCTTTTAAAAATCTGTATCTGGGAAAAAAATTCAAATAGTGGCTTGAAGGTCTGATGCTGCAATTATCGCAGAGAAAGCTCTTTTTTCTGGGACCACCTTTTGGCCTAATCAACTTTTAAGGGATATAAAACAGTATGTTTAATTGTTGTAATAAAAAAAGCACTAAGCAGGGGCTTGCATTTAATAGATATTACAATATGTATTATAATTTAAAAAGATATATATTTTTTAACTTCATTTCTACAGTGTGCATTACTTCCTGTCACAACCCTTAAAGGAGTTTGGGGTCTCTACAGGAAGGCTTATCTAACTTGATGTAATAATCTTCTAAAGTAATATGAGCTGGTTTACTAGTCAGTGAAAGCTAGAGGGATGGGAAGCCGGTTTCTGCTCATGCTCAGAAGAAGCAGAATGTAACCTACGTTCTCTGCATGTCTGCTCCCTTATCTAGCTCTAGGCAGGGGCTACACTGAGAATTTCTAAGTGTTCATTCTTCAAGAAAACAAGTAAGTTGTTTGCTGTTATATATACACACACACACGGCCCAAAATTTCAAATCCTAAGCTATAGACTAGGCACTCGCCACTTCTGATCCCACTCATCACGTGCCCACACCGCACCACTACCCCACCCCCTCTTTGCATATGTTTAGAAATTATGAAATACCTTATTGTTCATTTGTTTGTTTAAAATAAAAAAATATGAACAATTCCTGAAGTCCTTTTAATACAGTTATTACAAATATATGCATTTGCTGGTTGTTTTGCACAGTGTATAGACAGCATTCATCTACCTCTCTGGCCAAATTCAATTTCTACTATATATACCTTTACTAATTATTGAGTTTAGGTGTATCAACCATACTCATTGCCATGAAATCTAGATAGACACACATTGGCAGTACAATGGTTGTACTGAAGAAGCTCAGTGACTCTAAATGTAGCATTGCTATTTAACCTTTGTCACAAGTCAGTTTGTGAAATTTCTGTTCAACTAGATCTGCTCTGGTCACATGTAAGAGATTTATATTATGAAGTAAAAGCGTCTAGGAGCAGCAACAACTCAGCCACAAAGTGATAGACCATGTAAACTCACAGAGTGGGGCTGCTGAGTGCTGTAGGGCATTGTTTCTCAACTGTGGTCCTCAAATACCCCCAACAGGCCAGGTTTTCATTGTAGCTGAACCAGTGCACAGATGAGAGCAGGTTAGTAATCGTGTTACTGATCAGCTGATTACTTCTCCTTTGCACTGGTTCAGCTATGAAATCTTGTCTTGAAGGTACTTGAGGACCCCGGTTGAGAAACACTGCTGTAGAGCATAAAGACACCTATAATTTGTTGTATCACTCACTACAGAGTTCCAAACTGCTTCTGGAAGCAACATTAGCACTAAAACTGCGTGTGGGTAAGTTATGTAATGCACTCCACCACTGGACACTTGACCATTAGAAATGTGTTTTCTGGAGTGATGAACCATGCTTCACTATCTGGAAGTTTGATGGAAGAATATGGGTGATGTGAATGCCAGGAGAATGCTATCTACCAGAATACGTATTACCTACTGTAAACTTTGGTGGAGGAGGGATAATGGTATGGAACTCTTTCCATCTTAATGGGAGGAGAGTCCATTGCTTCATTCATTTCTTGTGGGAATTAAAGGGACAGTAAAGTCACAAAAAATCTTTTATGATTTAAATAGGGCATGTAATTTTAAACAACTTTCCAATTTACTTTTATTACCAATTTTGCTTTGTTCTCTTGGTATTCTTAGTTGAAAGCTAAATCTAGGAGGTTCATGTGCTAATTTCTTAGACCTTGAAGACTGCCTCTAATCAGAAAGCATTTTGACAGTTTTTCACCACTAGAGGGCGTTAGTTCATGTGTTTCATATAGATAACATTGAGCTCTGGCACGTGAAGCTCCTAAGAGCAAGCACTGATTGGCTAAAAATGCATGTCTGTCAAAAGAACTGAAATAAGGGGGCAGTTTGCAGAGGCATAGATACAAGGTAATCACAGATGTAAAAAGTATATTATTATAACTGTGTTGGTTATGCAAAATTGGGGAATGGGTAATAAAGGGATTATCTATCTTTTTAAACAACAAAAATTCTGGTGTTTACTGTCCCTTTAAGAACCTGGCCACCCGGAGGAGGCAAAGACACCCCAGCCAAAGGCTTAAATACCTCCCCCACTCCCCTCATCCCCCAGTCATTCTTTGCCTTTCGTCACAGGAGGTTGGCAAAGAAGTGTTGGAAAATTTGGAGTAGTCTTTTATGGAGGGTAGTACTCTTCGCAATGGGACTGGAGTTTTAAGTAGTGCTGTCAGCCTCTCAGTGAGAGTCCGGAGATGCAGGGAGAGTCTTTCTGCTAAACCATCCAGACTTGGACTTGAAAGCAGGCAGCGAAACCTGTCAATGCCGATTGCTTATGGAGCTGTTAATCCATGTCAGGATCCATGCTACTAACCTGTCACACTTGAAAGGCCATGTTCCTGTGCCACGGCATAGATTCTGATAATATCATTTCATTTTTTTAAACATGTATGATAACGCTAGTAGACAGGGTCACATTGTAACTCCTTTTATCTGTATATAATCAAGGGTTAATATCTCCTGAGGAGGATTATTGAACAGGGAGGAGTAATCTTATATGTTTATTTGATTGTATGTTGCTTTTATGTGTGAGAAGTTATGGGCTCATAGGCTGTTATGGAATATTTAGGTTTCACTTTCACTTTGAGAGCCATGCAGCTTACAAGCTTGGCACACTTTTTCTTATAGCAGGGACGGTCCTGCATTGTGCACCATGTGATTCTTTCCTGACTGGGTGTCTATCAGAGAGGAGTTCTAATTCTCTGTACTGTCTGGGTCATGGGAGGTGGGGATGCCCCAGCTATTAGGATATAAAGGTGCAGTTTTTTTAATAAAATGTTTTATTTCTATAGTTCTCCGGTTATTGCACTAACGATTGAGTATTCTGTTACTTAGAGGACACTCCCTCTATTCCTAAAGAGTAATTCCTGTTTATATTGTGAGGAGGCCTTAGTATCGCCCCCTCAATTATGTTCTATATGCCTTGATAATGTGATAATATCAAACATTATTTGATACCACTGAGCCGTCCACCTCTGAGGAGTTGTCGTCCAGTGAGGTGCGTACCCTACATGCTTATCTCTCTACACATGCAGTTTCCTGTAACATTGCTGATCTTACATCTGGAGGGGGGCATTTTTTCACCAGACGTTACTGCGCAGCTCAGACGGCGGTGTCTGCGGCCTTTAATGCTTTACCTCGCCCTGCTAAGTGCAAGCAAAAGGTTACATATAGCACTCCTTCCCAGAGTACATCAGATAATTTATTGGATTTAACTGATAGGGTTATCAGAGGGTGAAGTTCTTTCTGAGACTTCAGAGTATGAACATTCTGTGTCGGAGTCTGCTGCCTCTAAACCTCCGGCTGCGGAGGAATAAAACTTTAGTTTTAGGAATTTGCTCTTTCTTCTAAAGGAAGTTTTTTTTTGGTGAATTCAGTGGTTCCAGGGGCTAAATTTCCTGAGGAACCTTTGATTCCTAAATTGGATAGAGTTTGAGGACAGGGTTGGTACCTTATCCTTCCCTGCTCCTGTTAGATGGCAAACATTATTAAGAATGAATGGGACTGGATTGTTCCTTTCTTCTCCCTTTAACAAATCGTTCCCGGTCCTGGACTCTCAATAGAGTTGTGAGGTTCCATCCCTAAAAGGGATGGCGCTATCTTCACCCTTGCTAAACATATTACTATCCCGTTTGAGGATTGTTCTTCATTTTAAGAGCCCATGGAAAGTTTTTTCAACATATAAGATATTTGTTTCAACCGGAGGCGGTAGTTGCTGCGGTTGCCGGAGAAACTACCTTCTGGTTTGACTCCTTATAGGATTGATAGGGGTGGAGAGGTCCCATCAACGTTACTCAGGAAAGATTTATGGCCTTGAGGGTTGCTAATTCTTTTATCTGTGATGCTATTAGGCAGATTATTTGCCTAAATGCTAAGACTTCAGCTTTTTCTGTTCAGGCCCGTTGGACTCTGGCTGAAGTCATGGTCTGCGGATATGACTTCTAAGTCTAGACTTCTTTCCCTCCCCTTTAAGGGAATGATTTTGTTTGGTCCAGGCATGGACTCAATTATCTCCCTTCTGCCTTCCAAGTAGTTGACCCGGGTTTGATCCTGGGCTAACACAGCATTCTCCAAGACGTTTTTTAGAGAGTGGACCATTCAGAATCTTTCCTCCTGTCTTCTTCGATCCCATGGATGTATGATAAATCTAGAAATCTAGAGAGAGTTCTCTTGTATCAAGTACCAGGGTAGAAATCTCGAGTATTATAATAGTCTCCATAGACATGAGAATATTTCTAACAGACCAGAGATGTTGAAGGCTAGCTTCAACATATCTTGCCCTCCAGACCTCCTTAAGGCCATCTGTGGCTCGGTGTATGGAGGTGATTGGTCTCATAGTGTTCAGCATGGACATCATTTCCTTTGCCAGGATTCACCTCAGACTGTTGCAACTGCGCATTCTGAAGCAGTGGAACAGCGATCATTTGGATCTGTCTCAACAGATTTCTCTGGACAACCGATCGAGAGAATCGATTTCTTGGTGTTTTTGTCCGGATCCCTTGTCCCAAGACCATCCTGGGTGATTGTGACTACGGTTGCGAGTCTGTCAGGATGGGGATCTGTTTGGGTGCTCCTTCCCGATTGCATTTGGGATCTTCGGGCAATATACAATGCTCTGAAGCCTTGGCCTCTGCTGGGTTCGTCCCAGTTTATCAGATTCCAATCAGACAATAGATCCTTGGTGACTTACATCAACCATCAGGGGGGAATGAGTAAGTGAGGGAAGCATCTCAGATTCTGGAGTGGGCGGAGACCCACATTTGTTCGCTGTTAGCGATCCACATTCCGGGTATGGACAACTGGGAAGCGGATTTCCTCAGCAGACAATACTTTAATCCGGGGGATTGGTCTCTCCATCCTGAATGTTTGTGGAAATTTGCAAGAGGAAGATCTTATGATGTCTCATTACCAAGTTACCCAGATTTGAGTCGAGGTACAGGGATCCTCAGGAGGAGCTAAAAGATGCATTAGCGGGGCCTTGGAGGATCAATCTAATTTATCTTTTACGGCCGTTACCACTACTTCCTAGTGTAGTGGCTCGAATCAAGCAGGCATCAGTAATACTGATTGTTCCGTCTTGGCCACAAAGGATATGGTTCGCGGAACCTTGTCGCAGGGATCTGCTGACCAAAGTCTCTTTGTTCATCTATGTCTAGATCTCTGAGGCTGACTGTGTGGCGATTGAAAGCTTAGTCCTAGCCAAGAGAGGGTTTTCTGAGAGTGTTATTTTTACTCTCATTCAAGCTTGTAGCTGGTTGCTCGTCACATCTATCATAAGGTGTGGAAGACCTACTTATTCTGTTCTCCAGGATGAACTGGAGAAGGGTTTTTCTGCAAGTCCCCTGAGGGGACAGATTTCGGCCCTGTCTGTGTTACTGCACAAGAGGTTCGCTGAGCTTCCTGATGTGCAGTCACTTGTTAAGGCTCTTGCTCCTCCTTGAAGTGTAAATCTTGTTCTTTAGGTTTTGCATGGGTTCCGTTGGAGCCTATGCATGAAGTAGACATTAAATTATCGTCTTGGAAGGTTCCTTTTCTACAGGCTATTGCTTCTGCACGCAGAGTATCTGTGATTACTGCCTTGCAATGCTTCCCTCCTTATCTGGCTTTCCATGCTGATAAGGCTGTTCTACGAACCAAGTTACGTTTTCTTCCTAAGGTTGTGTCAATTAGCAACATCAATCAAGAGATTGTGGTTCCTTTCAATGTAATTCTGATTGTGGTTTGTGCCTTGAAGTTCTATCTTCAGGCCACATAGGAATTTGGACAAACTTATTTCTCTGTTTGTTCTCTTTCCGGGAAGCAAGGGGGTCAGAGGGCCTCTTTGACTTCCTTATCTTTTTGGCTAAGGGGTGTCCTCCGTTTCGCCTTAAGACAGCCGGACATAAGCATCCTCTGAGGATTACGGCTCATTGAACTAGAGCTGTGGCCTCTTCTTGGGCCTTTAAGAATGAGGCTTCTATGGAGCAGATTTGTAAGGCTACCTGGTCCTCTACATACTTTTGCAACATTTTACAAATTTGATGTTTTTGCTTCGGTGGAAGCAGTTTTTGGGAGAAAAGTTCTGCAGGCTGTGGTGCCCTCAGTTTAGGGTCCGCCTCCTTTTACCCTCCGGTTTTTTTTCATTTAGTGTCCTCTAGAGCTTGGGTATTTGTTCCCACAAGTAATGAATGAAGCAGTGGACTCTCCTCCCATTAAGATGGAAAACATAAATTTATGCTTACCTGATAATTTCATTTCCATCTGTGGGAGGAAAGTCCACTGCTCCCGTCCGTTTCTCCGGGGACGGACCTAAATTTAATTTTATTCTTCTAGCACCATTTATACCCTGATATTCTCCTACTGTTCCTTGTTCCCTTGGCAGAATGACTGGGTGATGAGGGGAGTGGGGGAGGTATTTAAGCCTTTGGCTGGGGTGTCTTTGCCTCTTACTGGTGGCCAGGCTCTTAATTCCCACAAGTAATGAATGAAGCAGTTGGAAATGAAATTATCAGGTAAGCATAATTTGTTTTTTCCAGGTATGTGCCAGACCCTATAGCTCCAGTGAAATGTCGTCATCTTAATTCTACCACATACAAATATATATTTTAAACAATTGGGTGTTTCCAACTTTGTGGCAATAGTTTAGGGAAGGCCTTTGTCCAAGCATGATTGTGCCTCTGTGCACAAAGTGAAGGCCATGAAGATATGGTTTGACAAGTTTGGTGTGAAGGAACTCAAGTGGCCTTAATAGGGTCCTGACCACAACTCCATTGAACACCTTTGGGATTGATTGAAATGACAATTGTGAGTCAGACCTTACAAATCTTTTGGCTGAATGGGTAAATATTCCCACAGATGCACTTCAAAATCTAATCCTTCCCAAATTAGTGGTCGCTGTTATAGTTGCAAAGGGGGGGGGGGGGGGGTACTCCATATTCCATTAGTATTACATTCAATAATAAAACAGTTTTTCTTTGTAAAGAAAAAATGGTATGTGCTAGTCTTAAAAAAACAACAACTCACTATTCCAACTCAACTTGGTAGAGTATCTTCTTTGTCCAGTTTTCTACTATATAATTGGGCATTGGTGAGTGTAATAGCTTTTGAATAGCCCCTTGATAGCCCACATTATATAATTTTAGATGTAGAACAAATACTAATAAGCAGTTTCAATATCATGTTAGCAACAGTTGTTGCATATTGAAGTTTGTGTGAATTTCTTCAAAATATCAAGCTATATATAATTAGAAATAGAGTTCTTGACAGGATATATTACCAATACTTTTAAAAAGTAGAAATATCACGGCCTTATTCATTTTGGTCAATGACATGATAAAAAAAATACTTAATATATTAAAGAGGAATTTCATTTCTCCAATAATTAATTGTTTGCAAATTATTATTGTACTTCATTAATAAAGTAATGTTGCTTCATTTTTTTTAAGAGTGAGAAAGGTATCTCCTTTTAAAACAAATAGAACATCTAATTTTCGCAACACCTTATTCATTGTCTAAATAAAGTGAGAAATGTTTACATGCAAATATAGTGCACTCTTTCTGGAAATTCATCAAACAATTTGGTATAAGGTTAATGGATTTCGAAGTTTTTCAAAATAAGTGCCTTGATCCTTTAGAAAGGTTCATCTAATTATTTTTTTTACAATATTTACCTTTAAAGTCTTTGGAGATTTTTGTAGACAATTCATTTGATAGTCTTTTCCAAATAATTTTCTTAGTGGAAGCAAGAGACTTATTAAAGGGACATGAAACCCAAAATTCTTCAGAACTATTAAGGACAACTATTTAATTGAGGCACGGCTCTGTTCCATCAGCTTTACAGAATGATGTATTAGATAAAATGCTACATTTTAATTGCAACCTGTTGCAGAAAAATCTGGTGCATTTACATTTCTAGGGTCACCTTCTCTGCATCACTTGCTCTTAGTTGTGCTTGAGCTCCCCCCACAATTACAAAACCTCACAGATGATCCATAAGGTTACTACACCCACTGCAGTTCCAATTCTCCTGCTCTTGCTAATGATTTAATTTCCCAACATTTAAAGGGACAGTCAACACCAGAATTTTTGTTGTTAAAAAAAGAAAGATAATCCCTTTATTACCCATTCCCCAGTTTTGCAGAACCAAAACAGTTATGATACATGTTTTACCTCAGTAATTACCTTGTATCTAAGCTTCTGCTGACTGCCCCCTTATTTCAGTTCTTTTGACAGACTTGCATTTTAGCCAATCAGTGCTCACTCCTAGGTCACTTCACATGCATGATCTCAATGTTATCTATATGAAACACATGAACTAATGCCCTCTAGTGGTCAAAAGGCATTCAGATTAGAGGCAAAATTCAAGGTCTAAGAAATTAGCATATGAACCTCCTAGGTTTAGCTTTCAACTAAGAATACTAAGAGAACAAAGCAAAATTGGTGATAAAAGTAAATTGGGAAGTTGTTTAAAATTACATGCCCTATTTAGTTTTTTTGGACTTGATTGTCCATTTAATAATACACTACAACAAAACAAAACAAAAATATTGGCACAACTTTTTTCTTATTTGTTTTTTAATTCACATTCCAGGGTGTTACAGCATACTCTAAATACATTTTAGATTACAAAAATAAATGACAGGAAATAAATGGGAAAAAAATCCTGTATTAAGATAATTCCACATAATTGAACTCTAGTGGTTGTCAAGTGAATTACAGTCAAATTTATTTTACATTTTATACAATGGCTCCCTCTTGTGTCCTATTATATTTGCATAAACATGCTCTCATTAAAAGGACCCTCAAGTCACAATTATACTTTAATGATTCTGATATAATATGCAATCTTAAAAAAACTTGCCAATTTATTTCCTTTAACAAAATGTTCAGTCTTTTTATATTTACAATTTTTGGCTTGCCAGCTCCTACTGAGCATGTGCAAGAATTCACAGAATATACATATACCCATATGTGATTAACTGATGGCTGTCACATGATACATGAGTGGAAATATACATAACTTTGAAATTTGTCAGAAACAAAATCTACTATTTATTTGAAATTCAGAGTAAAAGTTATTTCATTGTTTTTTTTTTATCTTGCATTTGTTGATTATGCAAATCTACTGTATTTTCTGGTCCTTTAAATTGCAAAGAAAGAGTGTACCGTAAAATTTTCTCTCCTTTAATTTGTTCCTAATAATCCATTTTACCTGCTGGGTGTATTAAAGGGACATTAAACACTAAATAAGTGCTTGGCAGAATGATGCATTTAAAGAAAAGATTAGTCTGAGAATAACATGTAGATGTATTTTTTAAAGTTTCATTAGCTGTTTAAATAGTGACAAAATAAGTGTAAAGTTTTAGAGTCTATAAAACAATGGGAGCTGCCATGTTGTAACTTAAGTTACCTTCTCTGCTGTGGCCAATTAGGGACACTGATAAATAGGTCACTAGAGTGTGCAGCCAATGGCTGTGGGGGAATATAATAGTGCTCTACACTTCCATTTCTAATAGTAACTGAAAAGCTCACAATTTCAGCATGGGATTACAAGTAAAGGGAACAAGATAAATAATGAAAGTATATTGCAGAGTTTGTTTTCCATATAAGATTTATAATTTTATATTACCATCTCAAAGTGTTTAACCTCTTAAGGACATATGACGGAATTTTTCCGTCATAAAACAATTGAGCAAACTGAAAGCTGTGTACTTAAAGGGTTAATGTCCCTTTAAATGGTTTACAAATAGCTCATTTACATTTATATTGGCATCAAAATTAGCTGATTTTGCCAGTGGTATCCCTACCTATATTGAAAGTTTCTTTACTGAAGTATGGATTATATAAATGCTGTGTAAACATAACCAACAGAATAAATGACACTCCCAAATGAGGTTTAGAAAGATTATCAATAAAATGTTGATTTTCAATTGTTCTCTCTAAAACAGTGTTGGACTTTGGTATACATTCAGAGATAATACAAATAAGCATGTATGCATATAAAAAGTGATACAATAAGAAAGCTCTGATTCCCCGCAAGCTCAACCCATTTAAATGGGATGTGGTTTCAAAAAACAGATCCAAATATTTTATATATAAAAATAAGCTTAAAGGAGCAATTTCTCAAAAAGTTTATACTCTGCAGTTGGTATAAGTCATTGGAAACACTTTAAGTGAAAACTATTTTACAGTCCGTCTCTTTAAGAAGAAATACAGCAGTAAGTATACGGCAACATCCATATTCAAACCTTTTAATGTTTTAATTCAGCATACTTCTCTGTCTTTCAAAAGCCACTGCTTATTGCCTTTGTTTTAGTCAGGTAATTAATCATATTTCAAAAAACTGATACACACACACACACACACACATATATATATATATAGTATACCACAAAAGTGAGTACACCCCTCACATTTTTGTAAATATTTTATTATATCTTTTCATGTGACAACACTGAAGAAATGACACTTTGCTGTACAGCCTGTATAACAGTTTAAATTTGCTGCCCCCTTAAAATAACTCAACACACAGCCATTAATGTCTAAACTGTTTTCAACAAAAGTGAGTGCACCCCAAGTGGAAATGTCCAATTTTGGCCCAAAGTGTCAATTTTTTGGGTGGCCACCATTATTTTCCAGCACTGCCTTAACCCTCTTGGGCATGGAGTTCACCAGAGCTTCACAGGTTGCCACTGGAGTCCTCTTGCACTCCTCCATGACGACATCACAGAGCTGGTGGATGTTACAGACCTTTTGCTCCCCCACCTTCCATTTGAGGATGCCCCACAGATGCTAAATAGGGTTTAGGTCTGGAGGCATGCCTGGCCAGTCCATCACCTTTACCCTCAGAATCTTTAGCAAGGCAGTGGTCGTCTTGGAGGTGTGTTTGGGGTCGTTATCATGTTGGAATACTGCCCTGCAGCCCAGTCTCCGAAGGGAGGGGATCATGCTCTGCTTAAGTATGTCACAGTACATGTTGGCATTCATGATTCCCTTAATGAACTGTAGCTCCCCAGTGCCGGCAGCACTCATGCAGGCCCAGATCATGACACTCCCACCACCATGCTTGACTGTAGGCAAGAAACACTTGTCTTTGTACTCTTCACCTAGTTGCCGCCACACACGCTTGACACCGTCTTGGTCTCATCGGACCACAGGAAATGGTTCCAGTAATCCATGTCCTTAGTCTGCTTGTCTTCAGCAAACTTTTTGCAGGCTTTTTGTGCATCATCTTTAGAAGAGGCTTCCTTCTTGGACGACAGACATACAGACCAATTTGATGCAGTGTGCGGCGTATGGTCTGAGCACTGACAGGCTGACCCCCCACCCTTTCAACCTCTGCAGCAATGCTGACAGCACTCATACGTCTATTTCCCAAAGACAACCTCTGGATATGACGCTGAGCACGTGCTCTCAACTTCTTTGGTCGACCATGGCGAGGCCTGTTCTGAGTGGAACCTGTCCTGTGAAACCGCTGTATGGCCTTGCCGACCATGCTGCAGTTCAGTTTCATGGTCTTGGCAATCCTAGGCCATCTTTATGTAGAGCAACAATTCTTTTTTTCAGATCCTCAGAGAGTTCTTTGCCATGAGGTGCCATGTTGAACTTCCAGTGACCAGTATGAGAGAGTGTGAGAGCGATAACTCAAAATTTAACACACCTGCTCCCCATTCACACCTGAGACCTTGTAACACTAATGAATCACATGACACCGGGGAGGGAAAATGGCTAATTGGGCTCATTTTACACATTTCCACTTAGGGTTGTACTCACTTTTGTTGCCAACAGGCTGTACACTCACTACTTTGCATTGTAGCAAAAGCAAAGTGTAATTTCTTCAGTGTTGTCACATGAAAAGATATAATAAAATATTTACAAAAATGTGAGAGGTGTACTCACTTTTGTGGGATACTGTGTGTGTGTGTGTGTGTGTGTGTGTGTGTGTGTATATATATATATACAGGGAGTGCAGAATTATTAGGCAAATGAGTATTTTGACCGCATCATCCTCTTTATGCATGTTGTCTTACTCCAAGCTGTATAGGCTCGAAAGCCTACTACCAATTAAGCATATTAGGTGATGTGCATCTCTGTAATGAGAAGGGGTGTGGTCTAATGACATCAACACCCTATATCAGGTGTGCATAATTATTATTCAACTTCCTTTCCTTTGGCAAAATGGGTCAAAAGAAGGACTTGACAGGCTCAGAAAAGTCAAAAATAGTGAGATATCTTGCAGAGGGATGCAGCACTCTTAAAATTGCAAAGCTTCTGAAGCGTGATCATCGAACAATCAAGCGTTTCATTCAAAATAGTCAACAGGGTCGCAAGAAGCGTGTGGAAAAACCAAGGCGCAAAATAACTGCCCATGAACTGAGAAAAGTCAAGCGTGCAGCTGCCAAGATGCCACTTGCCACCAGTTTGGCCATATTTCAGAGCTGCAACATCACTGGAGTGCCCAAAAGCACAAGGTGTGCAATACATGGCCAAGGTAAGAAAGGCTGAAAGACGACCACCACTGAACAAGACACACAAGCTGAAACGTCAAGACTGGGCCAAGAAATATCTCAAGACTGATTTTTCTAAGGTTTTATGGACTGATGAAATGAGAGTGAGTCTTGATGGGCCAGATGGATGGGCCCGTGGCTGGATTGGTAAAGGGCAGAGAGCTCCAGTCCAACTCAGACGCCAGCAAGGTGGAGGTGGAGTACTGGTTTGGGCTGGTATCATCAAAGATGAGCTGGTGGGGCCTTTTCGGGTTGAGGATGGAGTCAAGCTCAACTCCCAGTCCTACTGCCAGTTTCTGGAAGACACCTTCTTCAAGCAGTGGTACAGGAAGAAGTCTGCATCCTTCAAGAAAAACATGATTTTCATGCAGGACAATGCTCCATCACACGCGTCCAAGTACTCCACAGCGTGGCTGGCAAGAAAGGGTATAAAAGAAGAAAATCTAATGACATGGCCTCCTTGTTCACCTGATCTGAACCCCATTGAGAACCTGTGGTCCATCATCAAATGTGAGATTTACAAGAAGGGAAAACAGTACACCTCTCTGAACAGTGTCTGGGAGGCTGTGGTTGCTGCTGCACGCAATGTTGATGGTGAACAGATCAAAACACTGACAGAATCCATGGATGGCAGGCTTTTGAGTGTCCTTGCAAAGAAAGGTGGCTATATTGGTCACTGATTTGTTTTTGTTTTGTTTTTGAATGTCAGAAATGTATATTTGTGAATGTTGAGATGTTATATTGGTTTCACTGGTAAAAATAAATAATTGAAATGGGTATATATTTGTTTTTTGTTAAGTTGCCTAATAATTATGCACAGTAATAGTCACCTGCACACACAGATATCCCCCTAAAATAGCTATAACTAAAAACAAACTAAAAACTACTTCCAAAACTATTCAGCTTTGATATTAATGAGTTTTTTGGGTTCATTGAGAACATGGTTGTTGTTCAATAATAAAATTAATCCTCAAAAATACAACTTGCCTAATAATTCTGCACTCCCTGTATATATATATATATATATATATATATATATATATATATATATATATATATATATATTGCCTGTAAAGTCAGAAATTGGGTAATCCTAGCATTACCCAGGTAAACCTGACATTACCCAAGTGGCTGTGGGTAAAGCCAGATGTAACATGATAAATCTTCTCAGAGTGAATCAAGTATATATAAGATGCACTGTGTGACAGACCCTTCTGTCAGGACTGAAGGAGTTAACTGTGTTTAGCTTTAAGAAACTATTTTCTAAACAAAAGTTGCTGGCTCCAACCATAATTTAGTTAGTGATAAGAATTCCATTGTTTGATCACCCTCAGAGAGAAAACGCCTAAGTGATAAGAAGAGCCAAGAGTGTCTTGTGGTTGAAGTGTTTAAGTAATATAATTCTATTGTATCATGTCAAAGGGCTTGTTCCCTCCATGTAATGTACAACAGTCTTTCAACCCCCATCTGGGGGGGGGTCAGACCTGCATAAATACTAGGCATAGCCTTTAATAAAGTGCATTCTGTTTAAACCTGAAAACTGGCTGGTTTGTGAATTGCTGATTCCCTATGCAGGACGTTGTTCCCTGGTATTAACCCTTGGTATCCTGTTGGTACCGTAACACACTGTAATTCACACATCTTAGCTATCTTTTTTGCCTTTGCCTTGGGGGTTCAAGGGGGACAAAGGGCATTACATCAGGCTTTACCAACAGCCGCTCTAAATCTTTAGAGCATGTAATTTTAAGACAGACTCGACACTACTGTATGTCTAACCCCCTCAACACAGTAGCCGTTTCGGACCTGTCATGCACTCTAGGTCCCAAGCAGTAACTGCTGATGATCCAATCAGCAGTACTGGTTGTACATTTGAGTTGTGCAACTATAGCCCTGTTGATTGGATCAGCTATGGTTATTGCTTGGGACCAGCAGTGCTCCGTAGGTTTCGAGTGGCACTTCTACTGTGTATTTAACCCCATTGCATGTGTTAAACATACAGTAGTGTAGGGTCCATAGTCTTAAAATTACATCCTTTAACAAATTAGAGCATGCAATTTTTTAAGACTATTATGCCCCTTTAAGTCTGAAAAGCAGGAACACAAAGTAATGCTCCTAATTCTAAGATAGTTCTGCCTGCACATTTAACACCAAATACAAAATAATACATTTTTGTAGATGACCTATGCAGAATAAATTCCTTGCCATTTATCTTGGAATTTGAAAAAAGTAGAAGTTGAAAGAAATTGGGTGCCACCATGTTGTAGCTAAAATTATCCTTGTTTTATAAAGCCCGTTCTTCGTATATGATCTCACCCAATGAGTTCAATAAGATATGGTTATTAATTAGCTAAAAAAACAACAATCTTAGAATGTTTAGTGTCCCTTTAATTTTAATTAATAATAATTTTAATTTTAGTTATTACCAAATTGTCACAGTTGGGTGTTTTTTTGTTTTTTTTAATGGCTGCTACCCTCCTCGCAATCTGCACTTCACTGCTTCGAACATATCAATCTTGTGTTGATGTATTCAAAATAAAGTGCAGGCTACTCCCACTAGCATGCCCCACTAACTCCCTCTGAACGACTATATCTACGTCACGCCTAAGCTACACTTCCCTTGCTCCACCTCACTACCTCCCACCGAACGCCTACACCTATGTCACAGCTAACCTATACTCCCCCTGCACCGCCCAGTTAACTTCCCCTGACCGCCTACACCTACATCACACCTAACCTACACAATCTTGGAACGAATAACTAAGTCCCTAATACCACCTACACTTACGTCATTTCTAACCTACACTCCCCTGGAGCGCCCAGCTAACTGCCTACTGTCAAAAAATAAATCAATATAAACTATACTATAAATAGTAAACCTCCCCATTATAACTATGAAACTAATGTTTAACTGTGTCACAGAGATGCGCTAAAATACTTGCGGTCGACCGGGCCTAGCCGGGCGCCTCGAAATTGAGCCCTGATCTGCCGCCTCTTAAAAAGATCGAGTAGGGTGCAAAGGATCAAGTTGGTCATCTAGTTTTTTGTCAGCAATTTGATGAGGCACCTAGGGACACCACTTGTTTGGGGATGTTACTTTCTGGGAGAATAGGGGACACTTCAAATCCGGTAGCCAGGTCTGGAGTGTTCTCTAAACTTCCTCCTCCCCCCTGATTTTGCAGATTTTCTCTAAAACTAAAAGGTGGTGAGATTGTGTCAAAATATGCATAACCCTTCTAGAAAAACACATGAATATAAAAATAGAGGTGATTGTAATGTAATATATGCTGAAAATTGGGTAATCTGATTTGTATATTTTTAAAGTGTTCCCCTTGCTAACTTCACTCTCCCCTGTGCAGTTTATCTTTCCAGTGAGCTCAATTATTTTCTATTGGAGACATTTTGCAACTCACCGGGACGCCCCACTTTTTTTTAGATAACTCCCTGAAGACAGCCCTTGTGCTGGTAAGGTATTTTACGTTTGGCCCAGCTAAGTTTTTATCATCAGGCCTTAAAGTGATGGTAAAGCCTAGCATTTCAAAAATTCTAGGATTTATCAGTGCTATAAATTAAAGGAACCTTCAGTCATGAAGTTTAAATAAATGTATAAATCAAGTACCTTAATTTTAATGCTACCTTCTACAGCTGTTACTTAAGAGCACCCTTTACAGTATTAAAGGTTACCAGGGTTGTAAGAGACATTTTAAAGTTCTTATTGCACTATGTTCTTTTTTTTCCTTCCTTTTCAGGTTGCACTCACTTATAAATGGTTAAGAAAGTCTCAAACAACCCCTATAGTAATATACCAGATATGTCTACAAGTAACCACCAGAACTCTCCTAATATACAGTTAGTTCCACAGCTGTTACTTAAGAGAACCCTTTACAGTTTAGAAGGTTACCAGGGTTGTAAGAGACTTATTGCACTACTGTTATGTTTTTGTGCTTATTTTCCCTCTTCAGGTTGTACTCACTTATGAACGGTTAAGAAAGTTTCAAACAACCCCTATAGTAATATTCCAGATATGTATCCAAGCTACAAAGCTCCCTTGCCCATAGGAAGGTGGTTAACTGATGCTTCTATAACACACAAAGCACTAACTTTGGCGACCCCATATTATTCCACCCAGCAGTCCTCCCCCTGATTACTGGAATGTAAAAACACACCCAGCTATACCAGGACATACATAGCTTATGCCTTAACCAGGGATCTGAACTGCCACAGACCCCTTAGCTATTAATCCCCCCCTCATAGATCAAATATATTTATGCTTACCTTTGTGCCATTCTGAGGCCCCAGAACAGCAGTTTTACACGCGGAACAATAACTCAGCTCCTTCCTATCTTAGGTATCGGCTTAAAAAACAAACAAAATAACTTCACTCTGATTCCAATTCTCTTCAAAAATATCTAGGTTTGTTCCCTCAGAGATTGTTTTGAAATGTCTCTTCCATTTTTTCTCTCTCTTCATATCGTTTGTTTCTGGACTGTATGTTGTATGTTGAACAGAAGCAAGAGAGAAAAAGAGAATACTAACGCTAAATGCATACATGCCCATTATGAACAATAGACTTACCCGACATCCCAGTTTGACTGGGATTGTCCCTGTTTGGAGGCGCTGTCCAAGTGTCTCACCCGATTGTTCATTCTGTCCCAGTTTGCCAGGTATCCGGTATTTGACTGGACAGTCCGGTATTTCTGTTTGCTGTCTTTTTTTTTTAAAAAAACAGACAATTGTGGGTCCATTCTGTTCATGTGTCCTGACTGCCTGACAAACTTTGTTTACAGTCAGTGGCACTGTGAAACTAAGTAGCGCAGAAGTGAGTGACGTCAGTCACAGATGTGTGGCCAGTGTGAGGGTAGGCAGCATGTGATGTACAAAGCACTATGGGACATGCAGTTGCCTTGGTAGCAAGACGCTAACAGTCCATCCCCGGTGACACTTTAACCCCAGCAGTTTCGGTGACTAGAGCATGGTATTCTCCTGGCACACCTGACTTTGCGGCCACATAATGAGCATCAGGCTGCAAGCCAAGGACTACTGCTGTTCACTGAGCAGGCATTGCTATAGCAGCAGCTACATTCGCTCAGTAGCAGACACTGTGTAAATAGCTATATATGTAACGTTATTTATCCTGTGTGTACAGTGCACGGGTGTGTGTTATGCTTACAATAAAGCTATGTGAACATTAGAAAATATTTCCACTGTATGCTTAGTTGTTTTCATAGCAACAGTGACAGAGCACCGCCATCTTGTTATATGACCTTTGCCTTAGCAGATCCCTTCCCGGGTTAAGTGTTCACACCTGGGCAGAGTCTGTGTGCTGGGTAAGTGCCCGTTGTAAGTTACGCATTACCTCTGTAATATGTGCATCAGGTGCTGCTCTGTAATGGAGACATTACTGCTCTGTAATGGAGACATAATATATGGTACAATGTAATAATAAGCTTGTGCAGATAGAATGCATTCTGGGGAACTGCTTAGCAAAAGCTGCCCTTTGTGATAGGCAGTGATCACAAACGTTAATCACTTATTATAGGGTTATTTACCATATCTGTCTCTGTATAGCAACCCTCTCTGGAAAATTAGTTATGGTCGTCAATCGCCGCTCTTCCTTGACCACACCCCTGACCACACCCCCACTGGAACTGCACCAGGTGGTCCCAGTTTCACCTCTAAAAATTATTGTAAGCCTAACAATATTTGCCATAACACTGAATAGAAAACAATATTTACCACAGGTTTAAATCTTGTTTGGCTTAAAGGGACAGTAAACAGCTTGTAATTACAAGACATTTTCACTATTTTCATAGCTAAATTACATGAAAAGGGGGGGCAAATAAACAATGGAAGTATATTGCAAAGTTATTTTACTATGTATAACTAAACCTTTTATTTAACAATCATAAGGTGCTTACTGTCTCTTTAAGATATATTAGCTCACCTGCTGGCTTTAATTGAATAGGTGGTTGTGTGGTGTGAATTATTTTAAAGATAAGTAAAGTTCAGGGTTTCTAAAGAAGTGAAAGTGTATAAAAGTTAAAGGACTAGTAGGTCTGGACATTCTTTGGACATGAGTTTGTCTTTAGTGGAGGTGATTTATAATAATAAGCTAACAATTGTCATAGTTAATCATTGAGATTAGTCTTCTGTTTTAATAATGCCTCTAAAACAATATTTTCTGTCAAAATAATGTTAATGAAATAGTTTTACAAGAACAATATATAAAAAAATCTACATCCAGTCATTGAATAACAATTCTACACATGTACAGCAGGTGTCACTGTTGCCCAATAGCCTTTTGCTGCTTTTTACAATGACTCATTACTAAACGACACAGCAGGGTTCTTCCTATTTAGAACATATCTACCACCACTTGTAACTAAATGCTCTCTCTAACTTTATACTTCTGTATAGGTTTATTGAAATAAAGCAGAGTTTCTACTCTCTTTTACATATTATATGTGACTATCTCTTTGACTAGCTATCATTCAGGTAGATTACAAGTTATGCGTGCTAAAGGGAAATTAAACGAAAGCAACAAAAGTTGCGTTATTTAACCCCCTATAGCGCAGCCATTACAAGTTTTGAAACAGCCGGCTTGTGCATGCAATATGGTGCTTTTAAGCTCCATACTGAACAAAATACAAGCGCTGTTTGACGTTGTCATGCACGCTTTCCCCATAGACATCAATAGGGAGAAGGTGTCTGAAAAAACCTAGCACCTGTGATCGCGGAATGAAAAGCTCCGTAACGCAGCCCCATTAATGTCTATGGGAAAAAAAAAATAACGTTTAAACCTAACACCCTAACATAAACCCCACGTCTAAACACCCCTAATCTGCTGCCCCCGACATCGCCGACACCTACATAATGTTATTAACCTCTAATCTGCCGCTCCCGATATTGCTGACACTTTACTAGAGTTATTAACCCCTATTTCCCCGCACCCCAACATCGCCCACACTATAATAAATCCATTAACCCCTATTCTGCCGCTCCCCGACATCGCCGCAACTAAATAAACCTATTAACCCCTAAACTTATGGCCTCCCACATCACTACCACTAAATAAACCTATTAAACCCTAAATCACCAGCCCCCCACAACAACCTAAATGAAACTATTAACCCATAAACCTAACCCTATCCCTAACACCCCCTAACTTTAACATAATTGAAATAGAGCTAAATTAAAGTTACAATTATTAACTAAATAATACCTTTTTAAAACTAAATACATACTTACCTGTGAAATAAAACCTAAGCTAGCTACAATATAACTAATAGTTATTTCACAGGTAAGTTTTTTAGTGTTTTTTATTTTTTGTAATGGTAGTTTTAATTTTTGTAATGTTAGGTTTTATTTCACAGGTGAGTTTCTATTTAGTTTCTAACTACCTAGTTAAAATAAATACAAACGTACCTGTGAAATAATACCTAACATTACAAAAATTAAAACTACCATTACAAAAAATAAAAAATAAAAACAAAATTATCCAAAATAATAAAAATTATTCCTATTTAAAACCCTTTTAAAAAAAATAAAAAACCCACCCCAAAATAAAAAAGCCTAATCTATAAAAAAAACTACCAAGGGCCATTAAAATGGCCTTTTGTAGGGCATTTCCCTAAAGTTAACAGCTCTTTTGCTACAAAACAAACACCCCCTAACAGTATACAACCCCCCAAACCCACAGAATAAAAATGAAGTAAAACCCAGGGCCGGATTGGCCTACCAGGATACCAGGAGATTTCCCGGTAGGCTGCAGCAGCTTGGGCTGGAAAACTACAATTTAAAGGGGGTATTAATGGATGCAATAGGGTTGTAAGGTGCCTATATAACATCAATCTGACATTTCTATTTAATACAAAGTAATATAATTTAATTTTGAAAAAATATTGGGGAAGGAGTAACTCTGTAATCCCCTTTGAGAAAAATTGGGCATGTGAATTCCACTGACTCAACAGAAAAAATGGCTGGTCGTCATATTTTTCCAGGGCTGCTTTTTATTGCCAGTCCGGCCCTGGTAAAACCTAATCTACCCATTGCCCTGAAAAAGGCATTTGTATGGGCATTGCCCTTAAAAGGGCATTCAGCTCTTTTGCTGTCCATTAAAAATAAAAAATGGCTATTCTAAAAAAAAAAAAAAAAAAAAAAAAAAAAAAATGAAAAAAAAAAAACATTACACAAAATAACAAGCGAATTATCAAAAATATTACAATTATTCCTATTGTAGGGCATTGCCCTAAGTTAAACAGCTTTTACCTGAAAAAATAAATAAATACAAAGACCCACTAACGTTACAAATCCCCAACCCACAAAATAAAAAAAACCTAAGCTACCCATTGCCCTGAAAAAGGGCATTTCTATGGGCATTGCCCTAAAAAGGGCATTTAGCTTGTTTGCTTTGCCCTGAAAAGGGCATTTAGCTCTTTTACGAGAAGCCCAAGCCCTAAACTAAAAAAAAAAAAAACACCCAAAAAAAGTTTAAAAAAATCCTAACACTAACCCCCGAAGATCCACTTACAGTTGTTGGAGTCCCGCTTGAAGGATCTTGATCCCGGCGGCTCCATCTTCATCCAGACGGCAGGCAGCTCCATCTTCATCCAGACGGCATCTTCTATCTTTATCCCGGCGGCGTCTTCTATCTTTATCCCGGCAGAGCGGAGAAGGTCCATCCTGAAGACATCCGGCGCGGAGCATCCTCTTCATACGGTCACCGCCGTACACTGAATCTTCAATGCAAGGTATGCGATTCAAGATGGTGTCTCTTGCATTTCTATTGGCTGATTTGATTTTTGAAATTCAAATCAGCCAATAGGATGAGAACTACTGAAATACTATTGGCTGTTCAAATCAGCCAATAGGATGAGAGCTACTGGAATTCTATTGGCTATTCAAATCAGCCAATAGAATTTCAGTAGCTCTCATTTTATTGACTGATTTGAACAGCCAATAGGATTTCAGTGTATGGCCACGACCGTATGAAGAGGATGCTCCGCGCCGGATGTCTTCAGGATGTTACATAAAACTCATAACTACTGCTTTCAGATGGCGTTACAGATCTTGTCGTTTAAGGGTGTAACGCAAGCTTTTTAACCAGAACGCAAAACTTGTAATGGCTGTGCTATGAAAGTCCCATGAAAAAACGTAATTTTTACGAGTGCGGGACTGACGTTGCGTTACAGGCTAAAAGGCTTGAGGTACAGCTATACCGACTAGATATGTAAAGGCTGCGGTACTGTTTTAACACTGAAATTACCATTTTTTCAGCGTTAAAACACGAACGCACAACTCGTAATCTAGGTGATTGTTTGTTTTCTCTGTCTATTTTGTGCCTTTGTTTATCTTTCTGCCTGTCTTTTTCTGTCTGTCATCTATAAGCGTACCTAGCAGCAGCTGCTGTAGTTTTACATAGATGGGATGGAAAATTATGTTCTTTACCCAAATGCAAATTGGGTAACTTTTTCTGTGCTAAGGTGTCTATTAAAAGTCACACAAACATAGCAGTCCCCACAATTACACTTTTTTAAATGTCTTACTAATTATAAATATATATATATTTATAAATAAGTATATTTTTTAATTTAAAGTACATTTAATTGATGGTTTAAAACAATGAATTGTGCTTGTTTTCTGCTGATAGTATTGTCAGTGTGTTATTCCAGTGACCACAATCCCAAAATGTTTCTGCTCTAAATCCCCCTGAAGCTCCAACTTGTTACCTCCTAAAACAACAATTATTCAATGCGTTGTTAATTTTATGATTTTGTAATCGTAAAAATTGAAATGCCAATGAGTAATGACAAAATGGCATTTTTGGGAGATTACATCACAGGGTTAAAGGCCTATAGACTGATCTCTGTTAATAGGGTGTTGTGATGCTAATAGGGGACATTTTGCTCTCCAAAACTATAGAGATGTTTGTGTATGTCTCTTTAAGGGATTTGAACAAAGCAGACACATTGGGCATGTGTGTTTATTGGGTTATATTTCGTTTTTATTTGTGTAAAATTGCTTATTATTAATTGTTTTAAATTGAATTGATCAGGCTGCAAATGTTTGTCTCTGAAGATGTTGCTGCTAAAAAGGGACAGGAAATCCCAAAAATTTTATTTCAGAATTCAGATAGAACATACATTTTTTTTACAACTTTCAAATCTACGTTATCAAATTTACTTCATTCTCTTGTTACCCTTTGCTGAAGGAACAGTATTGCACTACTGGCATCTAGCTGAACACATCTAGTTAGCCAATCATAAGAGACAAATGTATGCAGACACCAATCCCCAGCTAGCTGCCACTAGTATAGGATATGTGCATATTCTTTTTCAACAATGGATTGCTAGATAACAGAATTTGGATTGTGATCAGAAAAATGGGACTGGCACACGTTAAGTATAGGCCATTTTTTACAGAAAAAAAAATAATGAAAAAAGTGCTGCCAATAAGCAATGAATATGGTTGATTGTGATTGTGTCAACGTTAAAAACAACTGTTAAAATGCCATCAATTATTAAACAAGAGATTTTGACCAACCCTTTAATGAATTTAAATAGTTAATATCCATCATTTTCCTGTTTTATTTATTTTAACAAATACAGAGATTGCAGTAAGAAATACCAGTTTATTTTTAATGGTAACTAAAATATGATTTCTCTTGTAAGGTGTATCCAGTCCACGGATCATCCATTACTTCTCGGATATTCTCCTTCCCAACAGGAAGTTGCAAGAGGATCACCCACAGCAGAGCTGCTATATAGCTCCTCCCCTAACTGCCATATCCAGTCATTCTCTTGCAACTCTCAACAAGCATGGAGGTAGTAAGAGGAAAGTGGTGAAATGTAGCTGTTATCTTGCTTCAATCAAAAGTTTGTTATTTTTAAATGGTACCGGAGTTGTACTATTTTGTCCCAGGCAGAAAAATAGAAGAATCTGTCTGTGATTTCTATGATCTTAGCAGGTTGTAACTAAGATCCATTGCTGTTCTCACACATGACTGAAGAGAGAGGTAACTTCAGCGGGGGAATGGCATGCAGGTTATCCTGCTATGAGGTATGTGCAGTTAAGATTTTTTCTAGAAGATGTGAATGCTAGAAAATGCTGCTGATACCAAATTTGTGTAAGGTAAGCCTGAATACAGTGATTTAATAGTGACTGGTATCATGCTTACTTTCTGAGGTAATACTCTTTTATATTTACAATATAAAACGTTTGCTGGCATGTTTAAACGTTTTTATATATACTTTGGTGATAAAACTTTATTGGGGCCTAGTTTTTTCCACATGGCTGGCTTAAATTTGCCTAGAAACCGTTTCCTGAGGCTTTCCACTGTGTTACTATGAGTGGGAGGGGCCTAATTTAGCGCTTTTTTGCGCAGTAACTTTTACAGACTGAGACATCCAGCTTCCTCCAGGAGTCCCCTGAATGCTATAGGACATCTCTAAAGGGCTCTTAGACTTTCCAAAATTGTTTGTTGGGGAAGATAGGCCCACAGCAAGGCTGTGGCAGTTGGTGTGACTGTTAAAAAACGTTTATATCGTTTTTTTGATCTGTTTTTTTAACTAAGGGGTTAATCATCCATTTGCAAGTGGGTGCAATGCTCTGTTAGCTAGCTTATTATACACACTGTAAAAATTTCGTTTGATTTACTGCCTTTTTTCACAGTTTTTCAAATTCTGACAAAATTTGTTTCTCTTAAAGGCACAGCACCGTTTCTTATATTTGCTTGTTAACTTGATTTAAAGTGTTTTCCAAGCTTACTAGTCTCATTGCTAGTCTGTACAAACATGTCTGACATAGAGGACACTCCTTGTTCATCATGTTTAAAAGCCATGGTAGAACCCCCTCTTAGAATGTGTACCAAATGTACTGATTTCACTTTAAGCAATAAAGATCATATTCTGTCTTTAAAAAATGTATCATTAGAGGAATCTGACGAGGGGGAAGTTATGCCGACTAACTCTCCCCACGTGTCAGATCCTTTGACTCCCGCTCAAGGGACTCACGCTCAAATGGCGCCAAGTACATCTAGGGCGCCCATAGCGTTTACTTTACAAGACATGGCGGCAGTCATGGATAATACACTGTCAGCGGTATTAGCCAGACTACCTGAATTTAGAGGAAAGCGAGATAGCTCTGGAGTTAGACAAAATACAGAGCATACTGACGCTTTAAGAGCTATGTCTGATACTGCCTCACAATATGCAGAAGCTGAAGAAGGAGAGCTTCTTTCTGTGGGTGATGTTTCTGACTCAGGGAAGATGATGCAACCTGATTCTGATATTTCTACATTTAAATTTAAGCTTGAACACTCCGCGTGTTACTCAGGGAGGTTTTAGCTGCTCTGAATGACTGTGATACAATTGCAGTGCCAGAGAAATTGTGTAGACTGGATAAATACTATGCAGTGCCGGTGTGCACTGATGTTTTTCCAATATCTAAAAGGTTTACAGAAATTATTACTAAGGAATGGGATAGACCAGGTGTGCCGTTTTCTCCTCCTCCTATTTTTAGAAAAATGTTTCCAATAGACGCCACCACACGGGACTTATGGCAGACAGTTCCTAAGGTGGAGGGAGCAGTTTCTACTCTAGCAAAGCGTACTACTATCCCTGTCGAGGACAGTTGTGCTTTCTTAGATCCAATGGATAAAAAGTTAGAGGGTTACCTTAAGAAAATGTTTATTCAACAAGGTTTCATCCTACAGCCCCTTGCATGCATTGCTCCTGTCACTGCTGCTGCAGCGTTCTGGTTTGAGTCTCTGGAAGAGGCTTTACAGGTAGCGACTCCATTGGATGACATACTTGACAAGCTTAGAGCACTTAAGCTAGCCAATTCTTTTGTTTCTGATGCCATTGTTCATTTGACTAAACTAACGGCTCAGAATTCTGGTTTTGCTATCCAGGCACGCAGAGCGCTATGGCTTAAATCATGGTCAGCTGATGCTACTTCAAAGTCTAAGCTGCTTTACATTCCCTTCAAGGGGCAGACCCTATTCGGGCCTGGTTTGAAGGAGATTATTGCTGATATCACTCAAATCAAGGGCCAAACAGTCTAATTTTCGTGCCTTTCGAAACTTCAAGGCAAGTGCGGCATCAACTTCCTCTAATGCAAAACAAGAGAGAACTTTTGCTCAGTCCAAGACAGTCTGGAGACCTAACCAGGCCTGGAACAAAGGTAAGCAGGCCAAAAAACCTGCTGCTGCCTCTAAGACAGCATGAAGGAACGGCCCCCTATCCGGTAACGGATCTAGTAGGATCCCTGGGCATTGGAAATTATATCCCAGGGATATCTTCTGGACTTCAAGGCTTCCCCCCCAAAAGGGAGATTTCACCTTTCACAATTATCTGCAAACCAGATAAAGAGAGAGGCATTCTTACACTGTGTACAAGACCTCCTAGTTATGGGAGTGATTCATCCAGTTCCAAAGGAGGAACAGGGACAGGGATTTTACTCATACCTGTTTGTGGTTCCCAAAAAAGAGGGAACCTTCAGACCAATTTTGGATCTAAAGATCTTAAACAAATTCCTCAGAGTTCCATCATTCAAGATGGAGACTATTTGTACCATCCTACCTATGATCCAGGAGGGTCAATTCATGACTACAGTGGATTTAAAGGATGCTTATCTTCACATTCTGATACACAAAGATCATCATCGGTTTCTCAGGTTTGCCTTCCTAGACAGGCATTACCAGTTTGTAGCTCTTCCCTTTGGGTTAGCTACAGCCCCAAGAATTTTTACGAAGGTTCTGGGGTCGCTTCTGGCGGTCCTAAGGCCGCGGGGCATAGCAGTGGCCCCTTATTTAGACGACATTCTGATTCAGGCGTCAAACTTCCAAATTGCCAAGTCTCAAACGGACATAGTGTTGGCATTTCTGAGGTTGCATGGGTGGAAGGTGAATGAGGAAAAGAGTTCTCTATCCCCCCTCACAAGAGTTTCTTTCCTAGGGACTCTGATAGATTCTGTAGAAATGAAAATTTACCTGACGGAGTCCAGGTTATCAAAACTTCTAAATTCCTGTCGTGTTCTTTATTCCATTCCTCACCCTTCGGTGGCTCAGTGCATGGAAGTAATCGGCTTAATGGTAGCGGCAATGGACATAGTGCCGTTTGCAAGCCTACATCTCAGACCGCTGCAACTCTGCATGCTCAGTCAGTGGAATGGGGATTACACAGATTTGTCCCCTCTACTAAATCTGGATCAAGAGACCAGGGATTCTCTTCTCTAGTGGCTATCTCGGGTCCATCTGTCCAAAGGTATGACCTTTCGCAGGCCAGATTGGACAATTGTAACGACAGATGCCAGCCTTCTAGGTTGGGGTGCAGTCTGGAACTCCCTGAAGGCTCAGGGATCGTGGACTCAGGAGGAGTCACTCCTTCCAATAAACATTCTGGAACTAAGAGCGATATTCAATGCTCTTCAGGCTTGGCCTCAGCTAGCGACAATGAGGTTCATCAGATTTCAGTCGGACAACATCAGGACTGTGGCTTACATAAACCATCAAGGGGGAACAAGGAGTTCCCTAGCGATGTTGGACGTCTCAAAGATAATTCGCTGGGCGGAGATTCACTCTTGTAATGTGAAAAATAAAGTTAAGCGCTCGAAGCACGGGTGTGTCTAAGTGATGTGTAGTTAAACGTAAAATAAAGTGTCCAGTCTGCAATCAATAAAATGATGTTATATAGGTAGTGTTTAGAAGATTTATATATATATATATATATATCAGAACAGAGACAGAGGCATAGGTTTGGTATCAAAAGGAAAATTCCAAGTGGCAATTTATTATACTAGTAAAATCAGAGATGTCTAGATTTTTAAAACGCAAGTAGCGACTAAGAAATTCTTTGGAGAAGGTCAGTTGTGTGGTCGCTAGTAGCGACTAGGAGTTTCTTTTGTAGATAAGTTGGTGCCAAACGGCACAGCAGTTGGTAAAGTTAGTTGTCAGTTGCTGCCAACATGCACATATAGATTCAAATAGAAAGTCCTTTGAAGCATAAAATTAACAATTTTATGCTTCAAAGGACTTTCTATTTGAATCTCTATGTGCATGTTGGCACCAACTGACAACTAACTTTACCAACTGCTGTGCCGTTTGGCACCAACTTATCTACAAAAGAAACTCCTAGTCGCTACTAGTGAGCACACAACTGACCCTCTCCAAAGAATTTCTTAGTCGCTACTTGTGACCGCCAAGTTCTTCAACAAAGGATAACCCAGTCGCTACTAGCGACCAAAAAGACCGTCTTTCACATCCTAGGATCCTCTAGTCATTACTAATGACCACCTAATCTTCAAATGGAAGGATCCTTAAGTTTGTTCTAGTCGCTATTTGCGACCGCCAAGTCCTTCAACAAAGGATAACCCAGTGGCCACTAGCGACCACAAAGACCAACTTCTACATTTCAAGATCCTGCTAGTCGTTCCTAACGACAACCTGACTTTCAACTAAATAATTTCTCAGTCGCTACTTGCGACCACCAAGTCCTTCAACAAAGGATAACCCAGTCGCTACCAGCGACCGCAAAGATCTTCTCACACATCCAATTATCCTCTAGTCGTTACTAACGACCACTTAATATTCAACTGGAAGGATCCATATGTTTGTTTTAGTCGCTATTTGCGACCGCCAAGTCCTTCAACAAAGGATAACCCAGTCGCCACTAGCGACCGCAAAGACCAACTTCTACATTTCAAGATCCTGCTAGTCGTTCCTAACGACAACCAAGCTATCAATTTTTGTGAGCGCAAAGACTATCTTCTAATCCCCCAGGACTTCCTTACAGATTTAGGAATAGGGGTTACCACGGTAACGTGACGTCACACCATCTCTACATAAAAAGGCGCTCTTTTCTTTCCACCAGTAACGCCAACCACACAAACCAGGCAATTAAGGCCTGCAACTGAACAGTTACTTTCTTGCCAGTTGGCAAGCTAATATCTTGGGACATCTTTACTCTTTTCGATAAAGCGCAAGTACTTTTCATATAGTTTTTTATGCTTATTTTATATGTATCTATACATTATTTAAGGGAGACGTCCCTTTATTTTACATTGTATCGTTTTAAAAATCTAGACATCTCTGATTTTACTAGTATAATAAATTGCCACTTGGAATTTTCCTTTTGATACCAAACCTATGCCTCTGTCTCTGTTCTGATATATATATATATATATATATATATATATATATAAATCTTCTAAACACTACCTATATAACATAATTTTATTGATTGCAGACTGGACACTTTATTTTACGTTTAACTACACATCACTTAGACACACCCGTGCTTCGAGCGCTTAACTTTATTTTTTACATTGCTTTTGCCACATTGTATTCTTGGAGGGGAATTCACTAAGTTAAGCTGGGTACAGTCCTTTAGCGCCTATAATTTCCTTTACGGAGATTCACTCTTGCCACCTATCAGCTATCCATATCCCAGGTGTAGAGAACTGGGAGGCGGATTTTCGACAGACTTTTCATCCAGGGGAGTGGGAACTCCATCTGGAGGTGTTTGCACAATTGGTTCATCGTTGGGGCAAACCAGAACTGGATCTCATGGTGTCTTGCCAGAACGCCAAGCTTCCTTGTTACGGATCCAGGTCCAGGGACCCCAAGGCAATGTTGATAGATGCTCTAGCAGCGCCTTGGTCCTTCAACCTGGCTTATGTGTTTCCACCGTTTCCTCTGCTCCCTCGTCTGATTGCCAAAATCAAGCAGGAGAGAGCATTGGTGATCTTGATAGCGCTTGCGTGGCCACGCAGGACTTGGTATGCAGATCTGGTGGACATGTCATCCTTTCCACCATGGACTCTGCCGCTGAGACAGGACCTTCTACTTCAAGGTCCTTTCAACCATCCAAATCTAATTTCTCTGAGGCTGACTGCCTGGAGATTGAACGCTTGATTTTATCAAAGCGTGGTTTCTCCGAGTCAGTCATTGATACCTTAATTCAGGCACGAAAGCCTGTCACCAGGAAAATCTATCATAAGATATGGCGTAAATATATTTATTGGTGTGAATCCAAGGGCTACTCATGGAGTAAGGCCAGGATTCCCAGGATATTATCTTTTCTCCAAGAAGGATTTTGTCATGCTTTAGTTAGAATCAAGCCTGTGTTTAAACCTGTTGCTCCACCTTGGAGCTTAAATTTGGTTCTTAAAGTTCTTCAGGGGGTTCCGTTTGAACCTCTTCATTCCATAGATATCAAACTTTTATCTTGGAAAGTTCTTTTTTTGGTAGCTATTTCCTCGGCTCGTAGAGTTTCCGAGTTATCTGCCTTACAATGTGATTCTCCTTATCTGATCTTCCATGCAGATAAGGTAGTTCTGCGTACCAAACCTGGGTTTTTACCTAAGGTGGTATCTAATAAGAATATCAATCAAGAGATTGTTGTTCCGTCTTTGTGTCCTAATCCTTCTTCAAAGAAGGAACGTCTATTACACAATCTGGACGTGGTTCGTGCTTTAAAGTTTTACTTACAAGCTACTAAAGATTTTCGTCAAACATCTGCTTTGTTTGTTGTCTACTCTGGACAGAGGAGAGGTCAAAAGGCTTCGGCAACCTCTTTCTTTTTGGCTAAGAAGCATAATCCGCTTAGCCTATGAGACTGCTGGCCAGCAGCCTCCAGAAAGGATTACAGCTCATTCTACTAGAGCTGTGGCTTCCACATGGGCCTTCAACAGAAGCCTCATTTTTAAACAGATTTTCAAGGCGGCGACTTGGTCTTCCCTTCATACTTTTTCAAAATTTTACAAATTTGATACTTTTGCTTCTTCGGGGGCTATTTTTGGGAGAAAGGTTTTACAGGCAATGGTACCTTCCATTTAAGTACCTGCCTTGTCCCTCCCTTCATCCGTGTACTTTAGCTTTGGTATTGGTATCCCACAAGTAATGAATGATCCGTGGACTGGATACACCTTACAAGAGAAAACATAATTTATGCTTACCTGATAAATTTATTTCTCTTGTGGTGTATCCAGTCCACGGCCCGCCCTGTCATTTTAAGGCAGGTATTTTTTAATTTTAAACTACAGTCACCACTGCACCCTATGGTTTCTCCTTTCTCTGCTTGTTTTCGGTCGAATGACTGGATATGGCAGTTAAGGGAGGAGCTATATAGCAGCTCTGCTGTGGGTGATCCTCTTGCAACTTCCTGTTGGGAAGGAGAATATCCCACAAGTAATGGATGATCCGTGGACTGGATACACCACAAGAGAAATAAATTTATCAGGTAAGCATAAATTATGTTTTTGTCAGGGTAATCAGGCAGACCATATAGACCTCCCCCCGATAGGGGGAGTAAAAGGGATTAAAGTGCTAAGAATAGTACTACTTAACACAACCTAGTTACCATGGGTCCCAGACCGCATGTCTTGTTGTTATATTTGGTCAGGGTAATCAGGCAGGCCATATAGACCTCCCCCAATAGGGGGAGTTACAGGGATTAAAGTGCTAAGAATAGTACTACTTAACACAACCTTTACATGGGTCACAGACCGCATGTCTTATTGTTATATTTTGTCAGGGTTATCATGCAGGCCATATAGACCTCCCCAGATAGGGGGAGTTACAGGGATTAAAGTGCTAAGAATAGTACTACTTAACACAACCTTACCATGGGTCACAGACCGCATGTCTTATTGTTATATTTTGTCAGGGTAATCATGCAGGCCATATAGACCTCCCCACATAGGGGGAGTAACAGGTATTAAAGTGCTAAGAATAGTACTACTTAACACAACCTAGTTACCATGGGTACCAGACCGCATGTATTGTTGTTATATTTTGTCAGGGTAATCATGCAGGCCATATAGACCTCCCCCGATAGGGGGAGTTACAGGGATTAAATTGCTAAGAATAGTACTACTAAACACAACCTAATTATGATGGGTCCCAGACCCCATGTTTTATTATTATACTTTGTCAGGGTAATCATGCAGGCCATATAGACCTCCCCCGATATGGGGAGTAACAGGTATTAAACTGCTAAGAACAGTACTACTTAACACAACCTAGTTACCATGGGTCCCAGACCACATGTCTTGTTGTGATACTTTGTCAGGGTAATCAGGCAGGCCATATAGACCTCCCCCGATATGGGGAGTAACAGGTATTAAACTGCTAAGAACAGTACTACTTAACACAACCTAGTTACCATGGGTCCCAGACCGCATGTCTTGTTGTGATACTTGTTAGGAATTATCCCGGGACAATATTGGAAGATGAGTCTTGGAGGAAAACAGTGACCTTCTCAGACGTCTGGGAAACAATTACCAAAATAACACACACAGGCAGGTTATCATTAGCAAATGTCTCGTTTATTGTGGGACCCAAAAGCACAATATATAGACGTGGACACAGGTGGGCATTTCTGGTGCGTGGCATCATTTTATTGGCCAAGCATAACACAGTAATATATTTCCTAATGGCCTTATTGGCATGCAGCATAACATATATGAAAAAAAACAGACAGACATGAAGAAAAGAAAAAAATGTATTTTGCAGCTTACAGGAAATATGTAGGCAGCATATGGGTCATGGAACTTAGCTCTGAGCGTTGTGGTTAGGCTACAGGAAGCAGGTGTGGAACACAGGCAGAACAGACAGAAACCTATGTTAGCAAAATAATGTTAGCAAAATTACAAGTGGTGTGAAATAAGTACATAGGTAAAGTGTGCAACACAAATAAGTGATGTTCCCTGACAATTCCCCTCTTTAGTCATAACAATGACTACTACTGGACTAACGTCTGGAGTGGAATGGGACATTTTTGTATGTGGTATTAGTAGGATGGTATCGACGATGTTGTGGATTCCGATTAGGTTGGTGTGGTAGAACCTGTAGGTATTGTGTACACTGGGAGATAGGGGTTTGGGGTGGCAGGCGTGTATGTTTAGCAATGCAGAAAACAACTATCTTAAAACAACAATAACAGAATAGTATAAACAAAGCAATGAAAACAATAAAGGTACCAATATTTTTTAGCCATTCTAGGAAGCCTAAGCCAGTGAAGAATTTATCCCAGGGGTTATCAATGCCTGAGTTTTTCTTTAATTCAATGGATAATTCTTCCAATTTCTTAATAGCAAGCGTTACTTTTCCAGTGGGACCTGTATTATCTGGTATGAATGTACAGCATGACCCACCAGTTTGATCATCAAGAACTTTACACACCCCTCCTTTCTCTGCTAAAAGCATGGCTAAGGCCATGCGGTTTTGGAATGTCATGTAAGAGGTTGGGCCGAGTTGCTCAGCAATGCCTTTAAGGACATCTCTGGTATAATTAACAAAACGTTGTTGATTATAAAATATATAGTTTATCCAGTCTACATTTTTATTGGCAGTTATGATGGGGAAGATGGATTCAAATCCAGCTTTAACCTGGTCACGGGCCTTAAATTCATTTGGGACCCCCCTTGGGACCCCTATAGCGTCTATGTATACATGGGGGTCAAAACTACCTGGGATAGCCTTAGTCTGTCTCCGTGTACGATGAGAGGAGGTGTAGTGAGTGTGTATGTGTATGTCATCTACACCTAAAATGTGGAGAGGCATGATTACTTTTGCTAGAGCACATTCCCCAGACCATTGTCCCTCTAGCCTAATGCGGATTTTCATATCCCCGCAAATCCAATATATGTCACCTAACGACTGAATGTGGTTATAGGTGTTGAGGTTACTATACTTATAACAGTACCCAGATGTAAAGTTACCTAAGAATCTACCTTTTCCTGTGCCCCTATAACAAGTGTAGTTACCAGGATATATAGAAATTCCCTCACTGAGGTGTGGGGTTTTAGTAATAATGGGGTATTTTTCCTTCCAGGCAATACAGGTTGACTGATTAACAATGGTATTAGTATACAGGCTGAGAAAGCAGGACTCAGCGTTACTAGGGATGTTAAGGGGGACAGTACCTAAATGGGGCCGGGCATTACCACAAACATAACAATTTGATCTATTATATTGTTTGGCCGAAAAGGCCATCCATTCTAACCAAAGGTTTTTGTCTGAATAACCTGTTTCTAAGGCCATAGTATCTCTTGGTGAGGGATCAGCTATAGCAAACATGCCCTGAGATGGGGACTGGGTATTAATTAGGTTTTGACCAAGGTTTTGATAAATTTTAGTGACAATTTTGTTCCATTCAGAGGAATTAACCATATCTTGAAGCTGGAAACTACCCTTATCTTGTGATAAGGCCCCTCTTTCCCAAAAAGAGAGCATATAAGGGCCACTATCAATTGGACTGGGGTTTTCAATAGTCAAAGTAAGTTTCATACTCTGTCCGGGTTTACCTGCCGTGAGGCAAAGTCCGGACTTAGAAAGGGTCATTCTTTCCATTAAGGATCTCCTAGTTCTATCTTTCTCGGTTAATATAACAGTTCCCCATCTAAGGCCTCCATCTGCATCCCACCCATCAGCATTCGAGTATTTACAATCATCATTACTAGTATCATCCCTCCCTATACACATATAGAATGACCTGGAAGGGATATCGTGGTAAATGTTACACTGTGTTACTACATCCCTGGAGCATAGAATAATGTCACAATAGTCAAAGGCATAAGTGGCAACATGGAGATTTGAAGAATTGTACCAAAAGGTTGTAGAGCGTGGTGATGTGGTTTGTTTAATGGCCATTTTTGAGGGTAGGTGCTCGATCACCCTGAAAGGGGTCCGGTCTGCTGACCTTCGGGCTCTACGGAGGGCTGGAACATGTGGTGTTGGCAGGGTTGTTGAGTTCTTGGTTGTGTTTTGTTTCTGGGGTGAGTCAGGGGGAGTGATGAAGTAATTACAAACAGGGGCAATACCATATTGTTCGTCCGGTGTCTCATAATAGCAGGAGGCTATTATCCATCCGGGTAATGCAACCAAGAGCAAGGAGGAAAGGAGGTACAGGTATACCAAACAGGGGGACCCCTGAATGGCGATCATGTTGTTGCAGGAACGTGCTGTGGATATAGATGTTACAGAAGGGACTGTGCGACCAACTTCACCCCTCTTTGGACTGGCAGTCGAGAATGCTACAGGTGTTACAGAAGGGACTTTGTGAACACTTCACCCCTCTTTAGGCACAACTGTTTTCTGAGACGTCCTGGACTGGTGATACAGATGTTTCAGAAGGGACTAGACAGCCAGCTTCACCACTCTTTGGACAGAGCTTTACCCTAGATGCGTGGATCCAGATGGGCTCCTGGGCTGTGAGGATGGCAGTACGAGTGATGGCCACAACTTCGGTAGGTGGACCGTATGGGAAGCCTCCCTTCTTTGCTTTATTCAGCTGTCTGATGCACACTGTGTCTCCGACCTTGAAGCTGTGGGTTGGTTCCTGTGAGGGAAGAGGAAAACGAGAAGCCACATCACCATAGTTGCCATTCAAAACAGAGATTAATTCATGTACATATCGTTCCCTGATTAAATCCAAATCACCAGTGACTATGTGTGGGTTCCTGACCCAGGGAGTGGGGAACGGTCTACCCATTAAAATCTCAAAAGGAGACAGCTGAGTGGATTTGCTTGGGGACATCCGTACCTCAGCTAAGACTGCAGGTAAATGATCCTGCCATTTGACCCAATTCCCTCCCGTGGCCTTAAGGAGTTTTTCCTTAATGGTCCGGTTCATCCTTTCTACCACCCCTGAGCTCTGGGGGTGATATGGTATGTGAAACTTCCATTTTATCTGTAAGTGAGTTACCAATTCCTGCAATACCTTACTAACAAAAGCTGGGCCATTGTCTGAGTTAATCTGCAGGGGGCAACCAAATCTGGGAATGACATCAGTGCAAAGGTGTTTCACTACTGTTTTTGCGTCTTCCCTAGTGGTAGGAAAGGCCTCAGGCCAGCGAGAAAATTGGTCAACTATGACCAGCAGGTAAAATTGTTTGGTTCCTGTTTTAGGTATGTGTGTGAAATCTATCTGGAGGTGGGTGAAAGGTGCGGATGGTGGTGTTAGGTGTTCATGTTTTGCAGGTTTATTGTTGTGTTTGGTTTGCAGACAAGTGATGCAACGGTTAATGTAAGATTGTACATGTAACTGTAGATTTTGTATGCAGAAGTAAGGTTTGATTAACTGTAAAGTGTTGTGGATGCTCAGGTGACTGACACCGTGGGCTTGTGAAATAAAAATGGGTGCACTAGTTTCAGGGATACCAATGATTGTCCCATCTTTCCCCTCTTTCGAATAAAACCCCTGAGGGTTTAATTCGAGCTTCTGAGAGACCCAGTATTTGATATCAGTGACAGTGGCAAACTGCTGTAGTGACGATGTGAGCACATCGTCGACCAGAGAGGGTGCCACAAGTATGGGATAAACACTGTCTTGAAATGGAGAGATCTTAGCTGCTTGTTTGGCTACTGTGTCAGCTAATGCATTACCCCTAGCAATAGGATTGTTAAGGTTAGTATGTGCTCGGCAGTGTATGACAGCTATTTCTTTTGGGAGCAGGATGGCTTGTAAGAGTTCTGTGATAAGTGTGGCGTGACTGATGCTTTTACCGTCGGCAGACTTGAAACCTCTTTGTTTCCAAATCATACCAAAATCATGTACCACTCCAAAGGCATATCTGGAGTCGGTATAGATATTTACAGAGGCATCAGCAAAAAGTTCACAGGCTCGAGTGAGAGCTATTAATTCAGCTGCCTGAGCAGAATTATGCATGACACAGGAAGATTCAATAACAATGTCGGGAAGCTGGACCACTGCATATCCTGCAAGGTACGTGTGGTCATCTGGGCGGCGACATGAGCCATCCACAAAGACGTCAGGGACCCCCGGAATAGGGGTGTCCCGGAGGTCAGGGCGTGGTGTTGTGCTGGAGTGAATGAGTGCAATGCAGTCGTGAAGGGGGAGGTCAGATTGTGGTACGTCAGAGGATAACAAGGCCTTGAGAATAGACGCAGGGCCTGAGTTAGTTGCACAGTACTTAATGGTTAACTCAGAAGTACTGGTAAGCAGTATTTCATAACCACTAAGTCTCTGGGCAGTCATGTGTTGTGTTTGCAGATTGTTAAGGAGGTGCAAAACCTGATGGGAGGTATGTAAAACAAGTGAATGTCCCAGTGTGATAGGTTCGCACATCTCAACGGCCATGGCACACGCTGCGAGGGATCGCAGGCATGAAGGCATACCCTGCACAGGGATGGGCAACTTTTTAGATAAAAAGGCTACAGGATGGAAAGAGTTACTACCATGCTCTTGGGCACAGACAGCCGCCATGGTTTTACAATTTTCCCTTGCGTACAAATGAAAAGGCTTTGTGTCGTCAGGGAGGCCGAGGGCAGGGGAAGTGGTGATGGACCTGGCAAGTTCATTGTATGCATGGGTCAGAGTCTCTGCCACAGTGACTCTCCACCCACAATTCACTGGACAAACGGTGCGGAGGATTGAGTCGTAGTGGGAGCAGTCTGGTATCCACTGTCGACAATAGTTTATTATCCCAAGAAAGGTCAGCATTTCTTTGGGAGTGGCAGGCTTTGGCAGTTTAGAGAGGGCTTTTACTCTTTTTGCACTGAGTTCTCGTTTGCCTTTGGACAGGACAAAGCCTAAGTACTCAACTTGTGGCTGACAGATTTGCAGTTTCTGTTTAGACACCTTGAGCCCTTCATGGGCGAGGAACAACAAAAGGTCCACTAGGTCCTTTTCCCCTGCCTCGCATGAAGTACTACACAATAACAGGTCATCAACATATTGCAAAAGGACGGAACCACAGGGGCTGGTCCAGCTCTTGAGCATGGTATTGAGGACTAGGCCGAATGCGGCCGGGCTGTCCGTAAATCCTTGGGGCATTTTTTGCCAGGTCATCTGAAGCCCCCTGTACGTGAAACTGAACAACTGTTGAGTGTCCACATCAACGGGTACTGAGAAGAAAGCATTAGCCAAATCAATGGTAGAAAAAATTTCTGCATTGTGTGGAATGGCCGTAAGTAGTGCGGTCACATCCGGGACTAAGGGAGGGAGAGGTATAATTAATTTATTCACGGCCCTTAGGTCTTGAATAAAACGATAACCGCCCGCCGGCTTAGGCAAGGGGTTAATGGGTGTGTTATACGGGGAGATGGTATGTTTCAGAATACCTTTCTCCAGAAATACCTTAATCATGGGGCCTATGCCCTCCAGCTTGTCGTCACTAATAGGGTATTGTTTAATGAAAACTGGGGAGCAGTCTTCACGCAACGTTGCCCTATATGGAGTGCAGTCTATGGTCCCCGTATCATATGGTCCTGTTGACCATAAGGTAGGGGGAACGCTGTCAAAGAGAGTGTCAAAATCTGTGGTTGAAGGCAGATTACGGACATGGTCAGTAACCTGATGTATCTGATTGCTTAACATGGCCGTCTTCGACGACAGTGATTCCTCGGGCGATTCGCCTGATTCACTGAGGTCAAAGTCGACCGTCATGCCACCGTTCCGTAATATTGTCATCATTATTCCCAGTTTACCCATCAAGTCTCGACCAAGGAGACTAAAGGGGCAACCCCGGATAATGTGGAACGAGTGGGACAAAGTTTTGGGAGAGTCGGGTATTTGAACTGTGAGGAGTGGAGTGCGGAAGGTAGGAATTGGCACACCTGTGATTCCCACAGAGGGATTAGACTCTCGCAAGGGTCCATCGTATAATTCGCCCGAGATAGTGGAGCAAGTAGCTCCCGTATCTACGAGAAATTGTAATTCGGAGCCCTCTATGTTAAGAGTAACGAAGGGCTCACGATTATAATATGATGTAACCTTGGGTAAGAGTAGGGTGCCTCCCTCCGGGCAGCCCTATGGCCATTGTATTCTGTGTTGTGGTGGTCGGTTGTCACGTCTAGGTGGTGAGTGTGAGTGTGATCGGTGGTTGTCCCTGGGATAAAAGTTATCCCTGCCCTTACGGGGCGGATGGGGACATTCATTTTTCCAGTGTCCTGTTTCCCCACAATTAAAACACATGTTGCGTCTGTGGTCCTGATTAATTCTACCCCCCCTTTGCCTATGGCATGGAAGTGTGTTATCATTAACCTGAACATATGCACCCTTAACACTTTTATCAAAACATCCTGCAGCATGACGGGACTCAATAGCTGATAATAATTCCTTTGAGGTCATTTTGGGCCAATCAGGTATGAGTTGTTTTAACAAAAGACTGTCTGTTGGTGTCATACACCCTAACATAGTCTGATTCTTTAATACAGCCATTCCATCCCCGGAGGATAAGCCTCCTTCCTCTGCCCAACATTTAAAAAATCTTTTAGCAAAGTCTTAAATTGCCTCGTCAGGTTTCTGCTTGCATGCTAAAACTGCACTCATAGATTGCTGTGTCTTACTACAGCGTTTTATTTCAGTTTCTAATTCTGTCCACATGATTGCCCTAGTCACTGGGTTTGCTAAACCATATGAAGTGACTGAGGTGCTTGTGTCATTTGTGTGTATTGTAGGAACTTTAGTCCAATCCCATTCATCATTTTCGTGATAATTATACAATTTATCAATTATCATTTTAATGTCAGTTTGTGTATACATGGCTCCCTGTAAATATCGTTTAAGGTGAAGGATACAGGCAGCAGGTTGTCTTAAAGGGTCAGGGCAGTCCCTGGTAATATCACTTAATTCACCTGCCGTGAGGGGTTTGATAATCATTTGGTCCCCAGCAATTAAATATGGCATAGTACTTATGGCACTGGTGCCAGAGATGCAGCGGGGGTCTGCCCAATTTGCATCTTCATGTTTTTGAATAGGTTGTGGTACCCAAGGCATTAATTGTTGTTTGGTCTCATTGCGGACAGAGACGTCCGGAGACTCGGGAGTGTGAATTCCATGGACTGGCAAAGTTACATTTGGACGTGGGCGGTAGTCGGAGTCACTATATCTCCTTGGGCGAGTACTAACACGGCCACTAGATGTAACTACAAAATTTTGTGCTTCTCTTGCAGGCTCAATTCTATGAGGCTCCTGGACACTTACGTCATCAGGTGCCTCAGCCCCCTGTACATCTCCATGAAGTGGAGGGGGTGGACGTGTTCTGGTTGTATTGTAAGCCACAATTAAATCATCGTCATTATAATTAGTAACACTTGGATATATTCCCGCATATGGCGGTGGCGCAGCCATAGGGGCAGTGGCTATTGTATCTGGGACATTTTTCGCATAGACTATTGGAGGAGGACGTAAAATAATTCTAGAAAGTTTAGATTTATCTATTTTACTGTGTCTATTATTACCACTGGATTTATATCTGTCACAATATTTTAACCAATACTCAGCAGCTTGTCTCATGTATTGCATGTCCCAATCGGGATCTCCTGTATACAAATCAAATGCTTTTTCATTTCCCAAACACAAACCTCTTAACATGTCTTTATGAAATTTACAATTACAACCACTCCTAGGAAATGCATTTCTTGGATCTATATACTCTGTATAGCCACTGACGTCATCTAAAAATGGGATGACCATTGCCCACCCTACATCCTCCTGTCTAGCCACAAATTGTTTACATGTTTCTCCCTCAGTTTGGCTTTGTTTACTTTGACCGGTCCCCATGACCCCTGACCAGTAATAGCCTTACACACACACCCAATCAAAGGGATTTAGCGTCTAATGGAGGCAAGTTCTGACTAATCCGTCACTAACAACAGCTGTTTCATACACTGTTACATGTAGTCTTCAAAACTGCTAGCCAGGACGGAGTATCTTAGTACTTAAAGTCAGTTGTTGTCTCCACTAACTCATGCAATAGTAGACACAGGATGAACCTTATGTCCTTATAATAAAATAGCAGCAATGAAATATACAATCAAAATACAATAAGAAATGGTGAGCGATAGTGAACACAGGACACGAGTTGTGTCTATGTCCTCATAATAGAATCTCAATATTAAAATACAAACAGTATACAATATGAGTAATACAGAACATATAAAACAAATAATTTCATGATACATATGACTCAAATAACAGAACAATTACAATATGAAGCAAAAGTGCACATTCTATACAGGTGTCACCGTGCTATCGTTTATCCGTGCATCATTAGGCAGTGACTTTCGACACGGTAAACGGTGCGTCTTACACCTGCGTATATGTACTTATAATAGAGTTGCAATAACAAGACAAAACATAAATAGCAGCAATAAGGTACTGGTCTCAACCAAGACTTCAGAGGGCCAAATTAAACCTTAAACCTTAAGCTCCGCGGAGGTCTGCCTAGACACTTTTTACCCACCCGGGTTCTACCAAAGACAAAAAAAATTCCACAACTAACTGTATTGACCTTAACGGGCCCCCCCCCCCCCCCAACAGGGTACAGAAATCAAGTCACAAAATTTTAGACAAAACTACTCACCCCGTCGAGGAGGGTCCCTCTTGTGGTCAATCCCAGCTTCTGACACCAGACTGTTAGGAATTATCCCGGGACAATATTGGAAGATGAGTCTTGGAGGAAAACAGTGACCTTCTCAGACGTCTGGGAAACAATTACCAAAATAACACACACAGGCAGGTTATCATTAGCAAATGTCTCGTTTATTGTGGGACCCAAAAGCACAATATATAGATGTGGACACACGTGGGCATTTCTGGTGCGTGGCATCATTTTATTGGCCAAGCATAACACTGTAATATATTTCCTAATGGTCTTATTGGCATGCAGCATAACATATATGAAAAAAAACAGACAGACATGAAGAAAAGAAAAAAATGTATTTTGCAGCTTACAGGAAATATGTAGGCAGCATAAGGGTCATGGAACTTAGCTCTGAGCGTTGTGGTTAGGCTACAGGAAGCAGGTGTGGAACACAGGCAGAACAGACAGAAACTTATGTTAGCAAAATAATGTTAGCAAAATTACAAGTGGTGTGAAATAAGTACATAGGTAAAGTGTGCAACACAAATAAGTGATGTTCCCTGACAATACTTTGTCAGGGTAATCAGGCAGGCTATATAGACCTCCCCCGATATGGGGAGCAACAGGTATTAAACTGCTAAGAACAGTACTACTTAACACAACCTAGTTACCATGGGTCCCAGACCGCATGTCTTGTTGTGATACTTTGTCAGGGTAATCAGGCAGGCCATATAGACCTCACCCAATAGGGGGAGTAAAAGGGATTAAAGTGCTAAGAATACTACTACTTAACACAACCTAGTTACCATGGCTCCCAGACCGCATGTCTTGTTGTGATACTTTGTCAGGGTAATCAGGCAGGCCATATAGACCTCCCCCGATATGGGGAGTAACAGGTATTAAACTGCTAAGAACAGTACTACTTAACACAACCTAGTTACCATGGGTCCCAGACCGCATGTCTTGTTGTGATACTTTGTCAGGGTAATCAGGCAGGCCATATAGACCTCACCCAATAGGGGGAGTAAAAGGGATTAAAGTGCTAAGAATACTACTACTTAACACAACCTAGTTACCATGGCTCCCAGACCGCATGTCTTATTGTTATATTTTGTCAGGGTAATCAGGCAGGCCATATAGACCTCACCCGATCGGGGGAGTTACAGGGATTAAAGTGCTAAGAATAGTACTACTTAACACAACATAGTTACCATGGCTCCCAGACCGCATGTTTGATTATTATACTTTGTCAGGGTAATCATGCAGGCCATATAGACCTCCCCCGATAGGGGGAGTAAAAGGGATTAAAGTGCTGAGAATAGTACTAATATAAACACAACCTAATTACCATGGGTCCCAGACCGCATGTCTTGTTATACTTTCTCAGGGTAATCATTCAGGACATATAGACCTACACAGATAGGGGGAGTAACATGGATTAAAGTGCTAAGAATAGTACTAATATAAACACAACCTAGTTACCATGGGTCCCAGACCGCATGTCTTGTTGTTATAATTTGTCAGGGTGATCATGCAGGCCATATAGACCTCCCCCGATAGGGGGAGTTACAGGGATTAAAGTGCTAAGAATAGTACTACTTAACACAACCTAGTTACCATGGCTCCCAGACCGCATGTTTTATTATTATACTTTGTAAGGGTAATTATATATCTATCAAATCGATCTATTTATCTTCTATCGATTCTATCTAATTATCAATCTATGTATATCTATCTATCAAATCTATCTATCTTGTGGCCGGACTGATTTCAGACAGCCACTTGTGTTTAGGCCAAATTTGAATTAGGAGGACAGACCAATCATCTTCTTCCATCTCCCTGTTCCAGAAATGCAGCCCATATAGACCTCCCCCGATAGGGGGAGTAACAGGTAGTAAACTGCTAAGAATAATACTACTTGACACACCACAGGTCCCAGACTGCATGTCTTATTGTTATACTCTGTCAGGGAAATCCTATATCTATCAAATCTATCTATTTATCTATCAAATCTATCTAACTATCAATCGTATCTATCAAATATATATTGCATCTATTGATCTATGTAATTCGTATCTATCAAATGTATATTGCATCTATTGATCTATGTAATTTGTATCTATCATATGTATATTGCATCTATTGATCTATTTAATTTGTATCTATCATATGTATATTGCATCTATTGATCTATGTAATTTGTATCTATCATATGTATATTGCATCTATTGATCTATGTAATTTATGTATCCAACTATCAAATCTAACTAACTCGTGGTTGTGTAAATGGACTGTTTGCAGTTATTTGCGGTGCGTTACACGGGGAGTTTGGTCTGTCACTGTGAAGCGGGCGTAACCCTTAACTACCTGATCAATACTACATCATACCTGATGTTTTAAAGCACGTTATTAAAAAAAAAATTAGGACTGTTAGGTGATTAAGGCACTTTATGGCTTAAACCAGACTCTGCATCAACTATGTAATTTTCCGTGGGAGTTTTGCCATGGATCCCCCTCCAGCATGCCACAGTCCAGGTGTTAGTCCCCTTGAAACAACTTTTCCATCACTATTGTGGCCAGAAAGAGTCCTTGTGGGTTTTAAAGTTCGCCTGCCTATTGAAGTCAATGGCGGTTCACGAATGGTAGCGGAAGTTCGAGTCCGCCGTTCACGAACCGAAATTTTAAGGTTCGCGACATCACTACTTATGATTCTCAGTGTTGCTATGTTGGAGATTGCTCCCTTTTTGTATTTTTAAGTAATAAGGTGTCTGTCTACAGCACATCTTGCCCTAAAGATAAAGAATTACAGTTATATATGAATTGAAGCATGTGCCACTCAAAAACAATTGCAGTGTCTTGTGTTATTAAACACAAAAAAATCTCCATGCCAACATGTCATAGTTACATGTACATATACAGTATGTGTTTCAGATTCCAAAACATCAGTGAGGCACAGGTCACCCAGTCTACAGACAACAATAAATTGTGAGTACCTACAAAAAAAAAACTTAAAAACCCCAGTAAAAAAAATAATATATATATATATATATATATATATATATATATATATCTTGAAAGACATCGGGAGCTGAAAGAAAACGCTGATAAACAGCATAGGAAAGCCTGGAATTGACTCCATTGATTGTAACATAAAATATTTAAATTATGCAATTTATATTCATTATTGGTGTTGTTTGCTTTTGCTGGAAAATGAATTGATTTTTTTTTTAATTCTGCTTTCTTTACTAAGATATAGAGAGTCCACAACGTCATTTATATACTATTGGGAATATCACTCCTGGCCAGCAGGAGGAGGCAAAGAGCACCACAGCAAAGCTGTTAAGTGTCCCTCCCCTACCCATAATCCCCAGTCATTGTCTTTGCCTCTGTCAATGGAGGAGGTGAAGTTTGGTGTCTGAAGAAATAAATTCCTTTTTCATATATATACAACTAAGCAAATATGGACAATCAACAAGATGGATTTGAATAAAGTCCAAAATGTAGTGATAAAAGTCCTCGTGTCCCTAGGACAATAGGTGACATTAGGCAGTACTCCTGAAGCAAAGTGATGATCAACAACAATGTCCTAAAAGACAAGAAAAAAAGGTGGCGCCTGATGGTGTAATATCGTTGAGAACAAAGTAATAGCTAGATTACGAGTTTTCAGCGCTATAGGGAAATTAACGACCCCCACAAAAGCGGCGTTATTTCACTTCCCTATAGTGTTGCTATTACAGGTTTACAAAAAGCAGGCTTGTGCGGGCGATATGGTGGCGTTGAACTCCATACCGCACCCAAATACAAGCGCTGCTTTGAGGTGCTTGTGCACGATTTCCCCATAGACATCAATGGGGAGAGCCGGCAAAAAAGAAGCCTAACACCTGCAATCATGGAAATAAAAGCTCCGTAATGCAGCCCCATTGATGTCTATAGGGAAAGAAAAAGTTATGTTTAAACCTAAAAGGGTATTTAGCTCTTTTACATTGCCCAAACCCTAAGTTAAACCCCCCCACCCAATAAACCCTTAAAAAACCTAACACTAACCCCCAACGATCCACTTACAGTTCCAGCCGGCGAAGTCCTCATCCAAGCAGAAAGGAGTCTTCATCCATCCGGCGGGGAGTGGGTCCATCTTCAAGACATCCGGTGTGGAGCATCCTCTTCTTACGCTCGTCGCTGGAAAATGAAGGTTCCCTTTAAGCGACGTCATCCAAGATGGTGCCCCTTACATTCCTATTAGCTGAAAGATTTCTATCAGCCAATAGGAATTAAAGGGGAAAAAAATCCTATTGGCTGTTGCAGTCATCCAGCAATCAGCCAATAGGATTGAGCTTTTTTCCTATTGGCTGATCCAATCAGTCAATAGGATTGAGCTCTCATTCTATTGGCTGTTCCAATCAGCCAATTGGATGAAAGCTTAATTCTATTGACTTATTGCAACAGCTGATAGTATTTTTTCCCCTTTAATTCCTATTGGCTGATAGAAATCTTTCAGCCAATAGGAATGTAAGGGACGCCATCATTTTCCAGCGACGACCATAAGAAGAGGATGCTCCGCGCTGGATGTCTTGAAGATGTACCCACTCTGCGCCAGATGGATGAAGATAGAAGATGCTGTCTGGATGAAGTCCTCTTTCCGCTTGGATGAGGACTTCGCTGGGTGGATGAAAATCGAAGAGGCCGCATGGATGAAGACTTCTTTCCGCTTGGATGAGGACTTCACCGTCTGGAGGAGGATGGATGTCCAGACTTCAATAACTGTAAGTGGATCGTCGGGGGTTAGTGTTAGGTTTTTTTAAGGGTTTTTTCGTGTTTTTTTCTTAGCTTAGGGTTTGGGCAATGTAAAATAGCTAAATGCCCTTTTAAGGGCAATGCCCATCCAAATGCCGTTTTCAGGGCAATGGTTAGCTTAGGTTTATTTAGATAGGTTTTTATTTGGGGGGTTGGGTGGTGGGTTTTACTGTTGGGGGGTGTTTGTATTTTTTTTCAGGTAAAAGAGCTGATTTCTTTGGGACAATGCACCACAAAAGGCCCTTTTAAGGGCCATTGGCAGTTTAGTGTAGGCTAGGTTTTTTTTTTTATTCTGGGGGGGCTTTTTATTTTGATAGGGCTATTAGATTAGGAGTAATTCATTTTTATTTTTGATAATGTGTTTTTTTTATTTTTTGTAATTTAGTGTTTATTTTTTTTGTAAGTTAGAAAATTGTATTTTGATAATTTAATTTATTTTATTTTATTTTAATGTTAGTTTTAAGTGTAAGGCAGGTTAGGTTTTATTTTAAAGGTAACTTTGTATTTATTTTAACTAGGTAGCTAGTAAATAGTTAATACTAACTAGTTTACCTAGTTAAAATAAATACAAACTTAGCTGTGAAATAAAAATAAAACCTAAGATAGCTACATTATAACTTAGTTATTTTGTAGCTAGCTTAGGTTTTATTTTATAGGTAAGTATTTAGTTTTAAATAAGAATTATTTAGGTAATAATTGTAAGTTTTATTTAGCTTTATTTTAATTATATTTAAGTTAGGGGGTGTTAGGCTTAGGGTTAGGGGTTAATATAGTTATGTAGAGTTAGTGATGTGGGAGGTCAGAGGTTTAGGGGTTAATAATTTATTTTAGTATATTTCGTTGTGGTGGGTTTGTAGTTTAGTGGTTAATAGGTTTATTATCGCGGCAGTGTGGGCAGACGGCAGATAGGGGTTAATAATATTTAAACAGTGTTTGCGATGCGGGAGGGTGGCGTTTTAGGGGTTAGTAGGTTTATTATAGTGGAGCGGCGGAATAGGGGTTAATTAAAAAATTTAGTGGCGCCGATATCGGAAGCGGAAGATTAGGGGTTAATAATTTTATTTTAGTGTTTTCAATGTGGGAGGGCCTCGGTTTAGGGGTTAATAGGTAGTTTATGGGTGTTAGTGTACTTTGTAAAATTTAGTTATGAGTTTTATGTTACAGCTTTGTAACGTAAAACTGATAACTACTGACTTTAGATGGCGGTACGGATCTTGTCAGTATAGAGTGTACCACTCACTTTTTGGCCTACAATGCAAACTCGTAATACCGGCGCTATGGAAGTCCCATTGAAAAAGTGCGGTACTGATGTTGCGTGACGGCCAAAAAGGTGTGCGGTACACCTATACCTACAAGACTTGTAATAGCAGCGTTAGGGAGAAAGCAGCGTTATGAAGCATAACGATGCTTTTTCACTCATAACGCAAAACTCGTAATCTAGCTGTAAGTGTGTTAAAAAGGAACAGCAGAGTACTCACAATGATCCTTGCACATCCAGTAAAAACAAGAAAATAGAGAGACGCACTCAACTGAGACAAAACAAAAGTTAGAAAACTTCCGTGCTTGTCCACAAGGCCAGTGCCACTCAGGGTGCAGTCTCTTTTAGCACATGATGCCTTTCACAGAGAAAAAATATCCTGTAGCATATCAGTCTGACCCTGCCCAATGACAGTCCAGCGCCGAAATACCAGGAAATTCTTCCCTGAACAAGAGAAAACAACAAACCCCAGAGGTATGTTTCGGCTTCCCTTGGGCCTAATTAGTGAGGTGCAGTTGCATCTCTCTAGAGCATATGTGCAAGGAGTCCACGTCTGGTTTCCCCTTTTTACTCTTAGGGAGACCCAAGAGTAATTTGCATAAAAACAAGCAAACTTTACACTGTTTTATGAATTGGGTTTTACGCATTGTTAATGTCATCCAATGGGGTTCGGTCTACTGGTGGAAGTGTTATATGCCGACGCCTCCATGATTTTGATGTGGGTTTAAATGAAGTTTCCTGTTATGATATCTTATCTTCTTACAACTGAAAGTGTATTTATATACATTTAAGTTATGGCAAGACTATCATGATTTTATCCAGTTCGTAGAAAAGTTTCAACTTCGGATTTATCTACAGATGCACCTCACTACATTATGGGTTTACATTGATGTTTGTATTATGCAACAGGATTGGACGCATTGGTGGGTGTGAGACACGCCAATGCTTTTATTGGTTAGCTACAGGTTTAAATAGAGCAGGGCCACTCAATTTTACTATACAGCCTGATGAAACAGCAACTGATGCCGAGAAACACGTTGCTGTGCAACATTTTGTTTTAAAATATGTTTAAATAAAAAAAACATTTTTTTTATCGTACCCTGCTGCACCTTGCTGTCTTTTGGGAGATTCGCTTTATTGCCTGAACTACGTAGGCCTATCGTAGGTCCTTCCTTATTGGTTGGTTCTCCTCTTGGGTTTGAGACATTATTGGTGACGGTTCCTGCTGCAGCCCTGTGTTCCAGCTGGCGTGTCTGAGTCAGCCAAGCGGTTCTGAAGACTCAGTTTGTGTTTTATTGCACTGGATGTGCAAGGATCATTGTGAGTACCCTGCTGTTCCTTTTTTACACACTTACTTTGTTCTCAACGATATTACACCATCATGCGCCTCCTTTTTTCTTGTCTTTTAGGACATTGTTGTTGAACATCACTTTGCTTCAGAAGTACTGCCTGCTGTCACCTATTGTCCTACGGTCACACAAGGACTTTTATCACTACATTTGGACTTTATTAGAATCCATCTTGTTGATTGTCCATATTTGCTTAATTTTTTTCTATATATGCACTAACTAGCTTTATATATGCACTGCTCGCCCTTTTTTTTTTTTTATCGATTTTTAACTATCAAATCTACACATATTGCACACCTTATTGTACACTATTTTTTATATATTCCCCCTTTGGGGTATATTGTTGGCGCACCTCCCATACACTATCAGTATTTATTGTGGTTTATACATCCAATGTGGCGGTATATACAAAAGGGATCCGACACGATAGCGAGAAAGACAACAAAATATTCAAAAGTGCTGACATTACTGTTTAAAGGCAGCATTGCCGAGAGGTGTTTTACTATACATCGCAATAGGTGACTATGCTGGTGAAATATTCCAAGCAGCATTGGCACCGATATTGGCGACGTAAATTAAAGGATCCCTTTTAAATATATAGCACCAATCCCAATAAATATACCTTTGTACCCCTAAACCGACATAACCCAACACGCAAACTAACCCTACACTACTTAACCCCTAAACCGCCAATAGCTCAAAGCAATAAACTTCCTAACCTATTAATCTCTAAACTGCCAATAACCCACTGAAATAAACTTCCTAACTTATTAATTCCTAAACCGCAGATAGCCCAGCGCCTTACCCGCTAACTAATAAACCTCTAAACCACCAATAGTCCACCACATTATCCCCCTGTAATACTTAACCTCTAAATTGCCAATAGCCCATTGCAATAAACTTCCTAACCTATTAACCCCTAAACTGACACAGCCCCCCAACACAAGAAACCCCCTAACCTGTTAACCACAAAACTACCAATAGCCCACTGCATTATCCTCCTACACTCTTTAACCCCTAAACTACCAATAGCCCACCACAATAAACCCTACACTACTTAACCCTTAAACCGCCACAACCCGCCAAGGCAAACATCCCCTACACTATTTAAATACGTAACAGCTAACCCCCCACACCCCTATCCTAACACCCGCTAAGTTACATAAAATAAAAAACAGTAACATTACATGAAAACTAAACAAACACATTATCAAAAAAAAAAAACACTACCAAAAATAAAACAGACAAACAAACAAACAGTAAGGCCTATCCTAAAACAAAAGTCCCCTTTAAAAAAGCCCACCCCAATATAAAAATATGTCTCATTTTCAGACTTTTATCACTTCCTGTCAGATTCTGTTCTCTTTACAACCCAGAACTTACCATTCAGACTTCAAACAAATTTGCACATTTCTCTCCTTATTGGTGAACCACAATTATGGGAACATCATCTTTTAGTCACTCATAGCCCTATTCTGGAGTCATGGGATCAATTCTTGCAAAGTCTGGAGTCACAATATGAAGACCCCTTTAAGGCCTCCAACTCTTCAAACCAAGATATGTGTTCTCAAACACAGCAGGAGAAATGTGTTACTAATGTGTTACTACTGTAAGTTACTGAATTCCGTCACCATGTCACATTATCTATCTTGAAGGATGAGCTTGCACAAGTGGGAGTTCCTGTCACCTTAGAAAGCCTAGTTTCTTTGTTCATTCAAATTGAAAGCCGTCTCAATGGATGAAAAGGGCAGCTGCTCATAGTCTTCCCCACAGATGAGCTGTCTACCATCTGCATACAACCCCAACTGTTAATCCCACAGAGGAAGAGTCTGAAGTATTTTCTCTGACTCTGAAGAAAAATAAAGGAGATCTGTAAATGCATGCCTCTATTGTGGGAAACCTGGATATATAGCTTGAGTATGCCCAGCCAAGACCAAGTCTCCTAGAGGTCAGCCGCCTCTTCCTCTCTTGTCTATTAAACAAATGGCTAAAAACTCAAATCCTCACCTGTCCATACCCATCTTGTTGCAGTGGGACAAAAATACAAATGGTTTACCTGCCATGATTGATTTCAGAGCTGCTCTGCACCACATTTTCCCTAGATGAAGATAGAAGAGGTCCCTGCGCTGGATGAAGATGTTGCCGCCTAGAAGAAGACCTTCACTGCCTGGAAGAAGACCTTCTCCGCTGGACTTCAGGCACAGTGAGTACCTATTTGGGGGTTAGACTTAGGCTTTTTTTTTTGGGGGGGTGTTTTTTTAGATTAGGGAGATTTTTATTTTAATGGGCTGCAAAAGAGCTGTTTGCCCCTTTTAATGGCAATGCCCCTATAAATGCCCCATGCAATGGGTAGCTTAGGTTTTTTAAGTGTTAGCTGTTAGGTTTTTCATTTTGGAGGGTTGTGTGGGTGGGGGGGTTACTTTTAGGGGGTAACTTGTACACTATTTTGGTAGAAGAGCTGATCGCTTTAGAGCAATCCCCTACAAAAGGCCCTTTTAAGGGTTATTGGTAGCTTAGTGTTAGATTAGGGGGTGTTTTTATTTTGTGGGGACTTATTTATTTTTATAGGGGTATTAGATTAGGTTGGATTATTTTATTTTTTGATAATTTGGTTTATTTTTTTTCTGTAATTTTAGACTATTTTATTAAAAAAATTGTAATGTTATTTTTTTTTTTAAATAATGTTAGGATTTTTTATTTTAATTTTAACTTAGTATTTTTTTTATTTTATGCAATTGAGGTTATTTTAGGGGGTGTAAGGTTAGGGGGCTTATTGATTAAATTAGTTATTTGTGTTGTGGGGGATGGTGGTTTAGGGGTTAATAGAGTATGTAGGTTTATTGCGTTGTGGGAATTGCAGTTTAGGGGTTAATAGTTTTAGTTTTGTAGTAGCGATATGGGGGGCCAGCAGTTAAGGGGTTAATAGGTTTATTATAGTAGTAGCGATGTGGGGGGCGGCGGTTTAGGGCTTAATAGGTTTATTATAGTAGTAGCGATGTGGGAGGGTGGCGGTATAAGGGTTAATAGGTTTATTTAGTATTGGCGATGTGGTGGTGGTCGGCGGTTTAGGGGTTAGTAGGTTTATTTAGTGTTGACTACATGGGTGGGCAGCAATTTAGGGGTTAATACATGTATTATACTATTTGCAATGCGGGGGTGGCGGTTTAGGGGTTAATAGTGTAGTTTATGGGTGCTAGTGTACTTTGTAACATTTTATTTATGAGGTTTTGTTTCGCAAAAAATCCATAATTACTGGTCTCAGATAGCGGAATGGATCACAGTGGTATAAGCTATAACGCTAGAGTAATAGCCAGACCGCACAACCTGTAATACGGTGCAATGAAAATCCTGCACTCAAAAGTAATTTTTGGAGTGCGGAATGGATAATTGCATAAAGGCTAAAACGCTAGTGGTATAGCTGTACCGCCGTGACTTGTAATATGGGAGACCTGCATATTCAGCGCGCAGTGGACAATTTTTAAGCGGTATAGCTGCACCGCAACACTTGTAATCTTGCCCATAGTTCTTTATCGTTCAACTGTCTTTTTACTTCTCTGGGATTTCAACTCATTCATAATCACTAAATTCCACCCTTATCAGCTTGCTTAATAATTATATAATGTAAATTCATCAGCTTGTTAAGGGCTTTTGTTTAATTAACCACATTTACAACTGGAATTTGGGGCGCGATCCGATATACAGCGTAGTTTTTGGCACAAGCGAGGGAACCCACGCCACCCGTAGTTTCACTTCGCACATCTAGGTATCCAATATACCCCGCCGGCAGTTGCTAAAGTGCCGTAAGTACAAATTTCTGGAGTCGCCAGTGACTTACGGCACTTTAGAAACTGCCGTCACCTACAAAAACTTACTAAAATATGAAATCTCCCGTAACTGTCTAACACGCCTCCCAAACATCATCCCAACACGTATACCCCTATATCCACAATCCCCCCTCTCACTCCTAATAATAAATGTATTAACCCCTAAACCGCCGCTCCCGGACCCCGCCGCCATCTACATTAAATATATTAACCCCTAATCTGACCCCCCTACACCGCCACCACCTACATTAAATATATTACCCCCTAAACCTAAGTCTAACCCTAACACCCCCTAACTTAATTATTATTTAAATAAATCTAAATAATATTAATATTATTAACTAAAGTATTCCTATTTAAAACTAAATACTTACCTATAAAATAAATAATAATATAGCTACAATATAATTAATAATTACATTGTAGCTATTTTAGGGTTTATATTTATTTTACAGGCAACTTTGTATTTATTTTAACTAGGTACAATAGCTATTAAATAGTTAATAACTATTTAATAGCTACCTAGTTAAAATAATTACAAAATTACCTGTAAAATAAATCCTAACCTAAGTTACAAATACACCTAACACTACACTATCAATAAATTAATTAAATAAATTAACTACAATTAGCTAATATAAAATACAATTAAATAAACTAAACTATATTACTAAAAAAAACCCACTAAATTACAAAAAATAAATAAATATTACAAGAATTTTAAACTAATTACACCTAATCTAAGCCCCCTAATAAAATAAAAAAGCCACCCAAAATAATAAAATTTCCATACCCTAAACTAAATTACAAATAGCCCTTAAAAGGGCCTTTTGTGGGGCATTGCCCCAAAGTAACCAGCTCTTTTACCAGCCCTTAAAAGGGCTTTTTGCGGGGCATTACCCCAAAGTAATCAGCTCTTTTACCTGTAAAAAAAAGCAATACAATACCCCCCAACATTACAACCCACCACCCACACACCCCTACTCTAAAACCCACCTGATCCCCCCCTTAAATAAACCTAACACTACCCCATTGAAGATCACCCTACCTTGAGCCGTCTTCACCCAACTGGGCCGAACTCTTCCTCCGATGCAGGCACAAGTTGTCATCCAGCCGTGCAGAAGTCTTCATCCGATCGGGGCAGAAGAGGTCCTCCATCCGGCAGATGTCTTCATCCAAGCGGCATCATCTATCTTCATCCTTGCGGCGATGAGCGGCTCTATCTTGAAGACCTCCGGCGCGGAACATCCTCCTCGGCCGACGACTACTCGATGAATGACTGGTCCTTTAAATGACGTCATCCAAGATGGCGGCCCTCGAATTCCAATTGGCTGATAGGATTCTATCAGCCAATCGGAATTAAGGTAGGAAAAATCCGATTGGTTGATTTAATCAGCCAATCGGATTGAACTTCAATCTTTAATTTATTTAATGAATTTATTGATAGTGTAGTGTTAGGTGTATTTGTAACTTAGGTTAGGATTTATTTTAAAGGTAATTTTGTAATTATTTTAACGAGGTAGCTATTAAATAGTTATTAACTATTTAATAGCTATTGTACCTAGTTAAAATAAATACAAAGTTACCTGTAAAATAAATATAAACCCTAAAATAGCTACAATGTAATTATTAATTATATTGTAGCTATCTTAGGGTTTATTTTATAGGTAAGTATTTAGTTTTAAATAGGAATAATTTAGTTAATAATATTAATATTATTTAGATTTATTTAAATAATAAGTTAGGGGGTGTTAGGGTTAGACTTAGGTTTAGAGGGTAATACGTTTAATGTAGGTGGCGGCGGTGTAGGGGGTCAGATTAGGGGTTAATAAGTATAATGTAGGTGGCGGCGGTGTAGGGGGGTCAGATTAGGGGTTAATATATTTAATGTGGGTGACGGCGGGGTCCGGGAGCGGCGGTTTAGGGGTTAATACACTTTATTAGGTATATCGGCAGGGGATTGCGGTTGACAGGTAGATAGACATTACGCATGCGTTAGGTGTTAGTTTTTTTTTTGCAGGCATTTTAGGGAGTTACAGTGCTCCAATACTCAGCGCAAGGCCTGCTACAGGTGCATTTTGTTGCGAGGTGAAAATGGAGTAAGATTTCTCTATTTTCGCCACGTAAGGCCTTGCGCTGTATATTGGATACCAAATTCCGTGTGTTTTCTATGTCAGTCTATGGGCAAAAAAACTACGGCCGAAGGGTGAAATATATGAGCGTAACTTCTATGTTACGCCGTATATAGGATACCAAACTAGCGCAAAATCTGACGTCGGCGGCTTTTGCGGGCGACGCTGCATATCGGATGGGGCCCTTGATTTCTTTCTCAACTTCTTTAACAAACATTTGTACTGTTGGCACAAGAAACATAAATCTAGATTTGGTTTAATTTATTAATTTTACACTGTTACATAAATACACTTATAAACCAATATTAATACCCTCATACTGTTACACTATTACTAATACTTTCATACTTACAATGCCTTGCAAAAGTATTCACCCCCCATGACTTTTTACCTTTTTTGTTACATTACAGCCTTAAGTTCAATGTTTTATTAATCTGAATTTTATGTGATGGATCAGAACACAATAGTCTAAGTTGGTGAAGTGAAATGAGAAAAATATATACATAAAACTATTTTTTTAGAAATAGAAAACAGAAAATTGGCATGTGCATATGTATTCACCCCCTTTGTTATGAAGCCCATAAAAAGCTCTGGTGCAACCAATTACCTTCAGAAGTCACATAATTAATTAAATGATGTCCACCTGTGTGCAATCTAAGTGTCACATGATCTGTCATTACATATACACAACTTTTTTGAAAGGCCCCAGAGGCAGCAACACCTAAGCAAGCGGCACCACTAACCAAACACTACCATGAAGACCAAGGAACTCTCCAAACAAGTAAGGGACAATGTTGTTGAGAAGTACAAGTCAGGGTTAGGTTATAAAAAAAATATCCAAATCTTTGATGATCCCCAGGATCACCATCAAATCTATCATAACCAAATTGAAAGAATATGGCACAACAGCAAACCTGCCAAGAGACAGCCGCCCACCAAAACTCACGGTCCGGGCAAGGAGGGCATTAATCAGAGAGGCAGCACAGAGACCTAGGGTAACCCTGGAGTATCTGTACATAGGATGACAATAAGCCGTACGCTCCATAGAGTTGGGCTTTATGGCAGATTGGCCAGAAGAAAGCCATTACTTTCAGCAAAAAAAAAAAAAAATGGCACGTTTTGAGTTTGCGAAAAGGCATGTGGGAGACTCCCAAAACGTATGGAGGAAGGTGCTCTGGTCTGATGAGACTAAAATTTAACTTTTTCGGCCATCAAAGAAAATGCTATGTCTGGTGCAA